>NC_031997.1:2422889-2480995 GCF_001879085.1 Nicotiana attenuata | reverse complement strand
TGGTAGCCTGATCTCAAGTCGATCTTAGAAAACACTTGGGCACCCTGAAGCTGGTCGAACAAATCCTCAATCCTCGGTAATGGGTACTTATTCTTGATGGTGACCTTGTTCAATTGCCGGTAATCTATACACATTCTCATCGATCCGTCCTTCTTCTTGACAAACAACACCGGCGCACCCCATGGCGAGACACTGGGTCTAATGAAGCCCTTATCAACCAAGTTTTGCAACTACTCCTTAAACTCTTTCAACTCAGGCGGGGCCATGCGATATGGCGGAATAAGAATGGGCTGAGTGCCCGGAGCCAGGTCAATGCAAAAATCAATATCCCTGTCGGGTGGCATACCCGGCAGGTCTAAAGGAAATACCTCAGTAAACTCACGAACTACAGGCACAGAATCAATGGAAGGAACCTCGGCACTGGAATCACGAACGTATGCCAAATAGGCCAAACACCCCTTCTCGACCATTCGCCGAGCCTTGATATATGAGATAACACTACGGGTAGAATGAGCAGGTGTCCCTCTCCACTCTAAACGAGGTAAACCCGATAGGGCTAAGGTCACAGTCTTGGCATGACAATCCAAGATGGCGTGATAAGGTGACAACCAGTCCATCCCTAGTATGACATCAAAATCGACCATGTCCAGCAATAATAAGTCTACTCGGGTCTCAAGACCCTCGATCACAACGACGCAAGAACGATGAACACGATCTACCATGATAGAATCACCCACGGGGGTGGACACATAAACAGGAATACTCAGAGAATCACTGGATACGACCAGATACGACGCAAAATAAGATGACACATAAGAGTAGGTAGACCCTAAATCAAATAGCACCGAAGCACCCCTACTACAAACCAAAACCGTACCTGTGATAACTGCATCGGAAGCCTCAGCCTCCGGCCTAGCTGGAAGAGCATAAAATTGGGGCTGGGCCCCACCACCCTAGACTACCTCTCTGGGATGGCCTGCTGCTGGCTGGCCTCCACCCCTAGTGGTCTGAGCTCCACCTCTGGCACCTCTACCTCAACCTCTAGCACCTCTACCCTTACCTCTGGCTGGGTGGGTAGGCTGTGGAACACCTGGCGCCTGAACCATAGCACGGGAACCCTGCTGCTGCGACTGAGTACCCACCAACCTCGGACAAGCCCTCCGGATATGACCATACTCACCACACTCAAAGAATCCACTAGAGTGCTGCGGCTGAGGAAACTGAGACTGACCCTGACGACCTGAATGACCACCCCGAAAACTCTGGAGCAGCGGTGCACTGATAGGAGCTGGTGGTGCACTGTAGGGCTGCTGATCAGAATACTGTGTATAAGAACTACGGCCACCTGAAGCACCGTGAGAAGCCTGAAGCGCTGACTGAAAGGGCCTAGGAGGATGGCCTCTACCATACGAAATCCTTGCCTCCAGACGAGGTACTACTGAATCTGCCTGAATGACGGGGCCTCTTGTCAGACCCTTGACCGCCTCCCCGTGACAAAACCATCTCGACCCTCCTGGTCACATTGGCCGCCTCTTGGAAAGAAATATCACTCCCCGTCTCCTTAGCCATCTGAAGTCGAATGGGCTAGATAAGTCCCTCAATGAACCTCCTCACTCTCTCTCTCTCTCTCTCTGTGGGGAGTATAAGTAGAGCATGACAGGCCAAATCAATAAACCTGGTCTCATACTGGGTAACAGTCATGGAACCCTGCTGGAGACGCTCAAACTGCCTCTGGTAAATCTCCATCTGCGTAACGGGAAGAAACTTCTCCAAGAATAGCTAAGTGAACTGCTCCCAAGTCAAAGCTGGCGATCCGGTTGGTCTAGACGAACAATAATCTCTCACCAAGTCTTGGTAGATCCAGATAAGCGGAAAGTAGCAAAGTCGACCCCATTGGTCTCCACTATCCCCTGTTCCTGAGAACCTCATGACAGTTGTCTAAATAATCCTAGGGATCCTCAGAAGATGCACCGCTGAAAGTGGTAGTGAAGAGCTTAGTAAACCTATCCAATATCCACAAGGCATCGGCAGTCATGGCTGCTCCGACACCGGTCTGGGCTCCCACACCCGGCTGAACTGCTCCAACTGGCTGAGCTGCTGGAGAATGGAACTGAGGAGCCACCTGCTCCGGAGTGCGAGTAGCAGGAGTCTGGGCCCCTCTTCGATCCAGAGAGATGACCGGGGCTACAGGAAGCAAGCCTGCCTGGGTGACACTCTTCATGAGGCCCACTAGATGGACCTGAGCATCCTGAAGTACTGGAGTAGCAATGAACCCCTCTGGGACCTTAGCTAGGCTCACTGGAGCTGTCTGGGCCGAAACCTCCTCGTCAAACTCAGCCTGAGGCTCTGCCGCTGGTGGTGCTGCTCCGGGCTGAGCTCTGCCCCTACCTCGGCCTCTAGCACGGCCTCGGTCTCTGCCCCTCACGGGAGGTGCTGGGAGCTCGGGCTGCTGGTCAACGGATGAGGAAGTGTGTGTTCTTGGCATCTGCGAAAGAACAGAGTAGAAATTCGATTAGTATTGAGAAACCAAACCGCATGATAGGAAAGAATAGATGCGAAGTTTTTTCCTAACTCTGTAGCCTCTGGGGGATAAGTACAGACGTCTCCGTACCGATCCCTCAGACTCTACCAAGCTAGTCTGTGAATTGTGAGACCAATGTAACCTAGTGCTCTGATACCAACTTGTCACGACCCGGATTTCTCACCCTCGGGAGTCGTGATTGCGCCTACTAGTGAAAGCTAGGCAAGCCAACTAACTGAAATATTTGACCTGTTTTCCATTTTTATTTTATTTTATGACTTAGCTTCAACAGTTTATAGCAACATGATTTAGAAAAAGGAAGAAATAAATTTCAAACTTAACAATACTGATACTACCATCCCAAACAAAACCACCCAAGATTTGGTATCACAACTTCACAGACTGTCCAAGAATACTACAAATAAGGGTCTGAAAGAAAAAACAAATACTGTCTCAAGAACTACATAAGAGAAGCAGGAAAATAGATAGAGGGAGACGCCAAGGCCTGCGGACGCCTGCAGGACTACCTCGGGTCGCCTGGTAAGTAGGAAGCTGAAACCTCACTGCGGTCCGAAATCTGCAGCACTGGGATCTGCACAAAATAGTGCAGAGTGTAGTATCAACACATCCGACCCCATGTGCTGGTAAGTGCCTAGCCTAACCTCGGCAAAGTAGTGACGAGGCTAGGACAAGAATACCAAATAAACATGTGCAGTTATATAATATACAGCGGAATATAAACAGCAATAAACAAGTAAAGATGGGAGGGGTACATACTGCGGGGTATATCGGTTTCAACAGTAAATCAAGAACAAGGCACAAGGACAACCTAGAATTTACAACGAAACAACAAGGAACTTATATTCCATCCATAAACACTTTGCATCAACAATTGTTGCGGCGCAATCCGATCCCAAGATATAACAACACTGTTGCGGCGTGCAACCTGATCCATATCAGTTATCACTGTTGCGGCATGCAACCCGACCCAATCATATCATTGTTGCGGCGTGCAACCCGATCTAAATATCTCATTGTTGCGGCGTGCAACCGGAACCAATCATATCATTGTTGCGGCGTGCAACCCGATCCAAATATCTCATTGTTGCGGCGTGCAACCCGACCCAATCATATCATTGTTGCGACGTGTAACCCGATCCAAATATATCATTATTGCGGCGTGCAACCCGATCCAAATATGTCATTGTTGCGGCGTGCAACCCGATCCAAATATACAATCAACATCAACCATAACAAGAGTCCCGGCTAGGGATCAATAAGAACTACACTATCCCGGCAAGGGAGTCAACAATAAGAATGAACACATCCCGGCAAGGGAAAATCAGCTATAACAAAACTTGTTCCAACATCTACTACCTCAACTAACACAAATGCTCAACTATGAATAATCTCTGCGAGAATAATTATAAACCTTGCTCAACACAGAGAGTCCACAACTTAGGCATTCGTAGTAGTTCACAATAACACAATAAATTTCAATTTAAGACTCACGGTCATGCTCGACACCGACGTATAGATACTCGTCACCACACCTATACGTCGTACTCAACACATAACATATAGCATACAGACCAAACTCCTATTCCCTCAAGCTAAGGTTAGACCAAACACTTACCTTGATGCCACGAACTCAGTTCAAGCCTCAACTATAGCTTTACCTCGTGATTCCACCACCAATTTGCTCGTATCTAGTCACAAGTTACTTAATTACATCAATAAATGATATATAAACAATTTCTAATGCATGGAAATGCGTTTTCTAAAGCCTTTCCCAAAAAGTCAAAAATCAGCCCCGAGCCCACATGGTCAAAACCCGAATTTCGAATCAAAACCCGACTACCCATTCACCTATGAACTCAAATATATAATTTGTTTTGAAATCGGACCTCAAATCGAGGTACAAAATCCTCTTTTTTTGAAAAACCTAGGTTCTACCCAAAACACCCAATTTCCCCCATGAAAATCATTGATTTTGAGTTGAAATCATGTTAAAAGATGTTAATGATTGAAGGAAACTAGTAAAAATTGACTTACAATCGATTTGGAAGAAGAGTTGTTCTTGGAAAATCGCCCTAGGGAGTTTTTGTTTTGAAAAGATGTGAAAAGGGGTTGTTTTTCGGCTAAGGATAAAAAGTTGCAGGCTACAGTTATGGGAATTTCGAAGGGAGGTTGGGAAATGCGAACTGGGAATTGCGAAGGGAGGTTGGAAAATGCGAACTGGGAATTGCGAAGGGAGGTTGGGAAATGCGAACTGGGAATTGCGAAGGAAGGTTGGCAAATGCGAAGCCTGCAGGCCTGCAATTCCTTAAGTCCAAAATTTCACTCCGTGGCCTATCCAAAACTCACCCGAGCCCTCGGGGCTCCTAACCAAACATGCACACCACCCTAAAAATAGCATACGGACTCGCTCGTGCATTCAAATCACTAAAATAACATCAACAACTATGAATTTAGCATCAAAATCATGAAACTTTCTCAAAACTTCAAATGTCCAATTTTCTCAATAACTATTCGATTCACGTCGTTTCAAGTCCGTTTCTTACCAAATTTTACCGACAACACATATAAATCATATTAAACCTGTACCGGGCTCCAGAACTATAATACGATCCCGATAACACAGGTTCACATAACATTTCACTTTCAAAAACCTTTATATTTTTCAGAAAATAATTTCTTTCAAAAATTTATTTCTCGGGCTTGGGACCTCAGAATTCGATTCCGGACATACGCTCAAGTCCCATATTTTCCTACGGACCCTCCAGGACCGTCAAATCACGGGTCCGGATCCGTTTACCCAAAATGTTGACCGAAGTCAACTTAATTCATTTTAAAGCCAAATTTTATCATTTTTCATAAATTTTCACATATAGACTTTCCGGCTATGTACCCGGACTGTGCACGCAAATCGAGGTGATACTGAAAGAGGTTTATAAGGCCTCGAAATCCAGAATTTAATTTAAAAACAAGTGATGACCTTTTGGGTCATCACATGGATTTAGTTTCTTTTAGCTGATAAATAGTGTAAAGAGCTATGTTTGTTGATCTACACTTATATTAAGTATTCAGATACTATTCAGATTACCATCATGCTTGGTTTTGAGTTTGTTGAAGTTGTTTAATGATATTTTCTCTATCAATGCTTGGTGTTAATTGACTGATCATAAGCATGTTAGTTTAATTTCTGCCTGGTATTGGTAGTAGATGATCAGTGGCTAGGAACTAAACTTCACATTTGAGGCAATTTAGAAGCAAAGATGTGAGTCTGACCACCAGTTGGTCACATTTGCATACGAACAGACAATGGAATCAGCTCAAACTATGAAGTATTGTGACATTTGCGCCTGTTATCCTGATCGAAAGAAAGACATGAGTAGTATAGTTTGAAGCTCGTATATTACATACAGTGTAGTTATTAAGATTTCGGAAGAAAAGTTTTGTAAATAATTACTTGTTTTCTTTATTTATTTATGTTTCCTCAATAGTACATATCGCTTGGAACTATAATAGTTGTAATTAGATTTGCAATTCTAAATGCAGCCATTTATGTAATATGTTAGACTCATTTAAGGCTGAAAAGCCAGTGTTTTACTCTCAGATCTGATCTTGGATTACCAAGCTTTTAGAAGATATAGTATATGTGTAAAAAGGATAATGGCATGTTTTACGGTAGTCGTTTGATGATAGTTAAAGGACAGAAATTGTAATTTTATTATTGATGTTTGTGTCAAGAATGAGAATGGGATTGACTTATGCAGAAATTGTTAATATTTAAGTCGTGAAAGCTAAGTCTTGGATTAATCTCTTAAAATATAGCTGCTGCATTTTCTTTCCTCCATTTAATGAAGCTCCCCAAAATTATTCACTTTCAGTAGGTTCTAGATAATGGAAGTCTACACCTTTCAGTGATCTGCAATAACATCCACCACTCTAAATTTAAAAAGTTTATCTTCAGACTAACTTCTTTCTTCTTTAAATCCTACGTATTAAAATCTTTAGACTTCACAATCTTTGATCCTTTACAAACAAACCTCAGATCTTAGAAAACCCAATTCTCTCATGAATATCTATAGAGATGCTTTCTTTAGTCGGGCATTTAATTAAATTATCGTGATTATGCACAGGTTCGCGTGACACGATTACGATAAAAATGAACATTCGTATAAATGCTTTAGGTGCGCATTTAATCTATTATCGTGGTGGTGTACAGTACGCGTGACATGATTAAGATTCCCAAAAATAAATCAAGGTATGCGTTCGCGCAACTTCGGCCAAACAATCTTTGATTAACAAAGCGTGACTTATTGTGTACACATTCGCGTGACATGATTCTATCACGACCCGGATTTCCCACCCTCGGGAGTCGTGATGGCGCCTACTCGTGGAAGCTAGGCAAGCCGAATATTATTAAATCAATACCCTTATTATTAAACAAGTTCAACAATTCAAAGTAATGAGTGATTAAACAACGGAATAAATTAAATAACCAGAAATGCGGAAGACGAAAACTTAATAGTTCAACCAAACACTGCTACATAATCTGAAGTACAATACTACCCAGAATTTGGTGTCACAAGTCACGGACTATCTAAGAATACTACAAATAAGGTCTGAATAGAAATACACAAATCTGTCTCTGAATAAGTAAAAACAGAAAGGGAAATGATAGGAGGAGACGCCAAGGCCCACGGACGTCTGCAGGACTACCTCGGGTCGCCTGAATGGACTGAAGACAGCACCCTCACTGCGGTCCAAACGCTCCGGGATCAGTATCTGCACACAGTGCAGAGTGTAGTATCAGCACAACCGACCCCATGTGCTGGTAAGTGCCTAACCTAACCTCGGCGAAGTAGTGACGAGGCTAGGACCAGACTACCAAAATAAACCTATGCAGTTAAATCATATACAACGGAAAATAAAAGCAGATAATTACAGCTAAAGTTGGGCGGGGGAAACATGCTGCGGGGAGTAGCAGATAACAACAGAATACCAATAGAGAAATGTAAGGAACGCCATAAATCTCGGCAAAAGATAAGTAAATAAGAGACAAGTACACATGTAATACCGTTGCAGGCGTGCAACCCGATCCCATTTCATATAATACCGTTGCAGGCGTGCAACTCGCTCCCATTTCATATAATACCATTGCAGGCGTGCAACCCGCTCCCATTTCATATAATACCATTGCAGGCGTGCAACCCGCCCCCATTTCATATATTACCATTGCAAGCGTGCAACCCGCTCCCATTTCCTATATTACCGTTGCAGGCGTGCAACCCGCTCCCATTTTATATGTTACCGTTGCAGGCATGCAACCCGCTCCCACTTCATATATCAACACCAATCATAAAAGAATCCTAGCAAGGAAATAATAATACAACAACAACATCCCGGCAAGGGAACAATACTATAACAACAACATCCCGGCAAAGGAACAATAATATAACATCAATATCTCGGCAAGGGAACAATAATATAACACCACCATCCCGGAAAGGGAACATTAATATGATATCAACATCCTGGCAAGGGAACAATAATGATAATCCTCATATGAAGCATGAATAAACTACAATGGAGTCATAACAATTACAATACAAGACTCACGGGCATGCTTGACACCGACGTATAGATACTCGTCACCATGCCTATACATCGTACTCCACAGTTAACACATAGAAAATAAGACACAACTCCTAATCTCTCAAGCTAAGGTTAGACCAAACACTTACCTCAAACTTCCACGGCCAACTCAAGCCTCAAACACCGCTTTTCCTTTAGAATTCGCCTCCAAATTACTTGTATCTAGTCCAAATTAATTGAACAACATCAATAAATGCTAAAGAATTCATTCCCAACGCTTAATTATAGGTTTTCTATCATTTTCCCCAAAAAGTCAAAAATCGACCCCGGGACCGCTTGGTCAAAATACGAGGTTCGGACCAAAACCTGATCACCCATTCACCCACGAGCCCGAATATATAATAAGTTTCGGAATCCGACTCCAAGACGAGGTCTAAATTCCAATTATTCAAAAAGCCCTAACTCTACCCAAACCCTCAATTTTTACTATGAAAATTCTTAGTTTTTGCTTTAAAAGTGATGTAAAACATTAAGGAATTGAAAGAACAAAGTTTAGAATTGATTACCTATGACTTGGGGATGATAATTTTTGAAGAAATTCGTTCTTAGGGCTGTAAACCTTGAAAATATGGTGAAGAAGAAGGTCTGCCCGTTTTTAAAAGAGTATTTATATTAGATGGGCAACAGACCTATGCGTTCGCACTCAAAAGCATGCGTTCGCATAGGGTAAGGGAAACTGGGCAGTGCGTTCGCGTGGGGTGGGGTGCGATCGCATAGAGTACTGGACTCCCATCCCCCAGGCCTGTTTTAATGATATGCATTCGCACAGTAGGGAATGCGTTCGCACAGCTTGCCCAGACGAAGCTTCGCGATCGCACACTTAATGCAGCGTTCACACAGTACACAAAATAGGGCCCCCTGAGACTACACTATGCGATCGCGAACCTACCTATGGATCGCATAGGACAAAAACCTGGACACCAGCAAACAGCAAAAACACCAGATTTCTAAGTCCAAAAACACTTCGACGCCTATCCGAAACTCACCCGAGCCCTCGGGGCTCCAATCCAAACATGTACACAACCTCAAAAGCATCTCACGGACTTACTCGTGCGATCAAATCGCCAAAATAACATCTTAAACAACGAATTTAGCATAGAAATCAAGGAAAAATCTCAAAACTTCCAAAGTTTCAAATCTCACAACTACGGGTCCGAATCACATCAAACGACTTCCCTTTCTTACCAAATTTTACAGACGCATCTTAAATGTCATATTGAACCTATACCAGGCTCCGGAACCAAAATACGGGTCCGATACCATACATTTCAAATATAATCAAATTCCCAAAAACTCTTATATTTTCAGTAACACAATTTCTTTTAAAAATTCATTTCTCGGGCTAGGGACCTCAGAATTCGATTCCGGGCATACGCCCAAGTCCCATATTTTCCTATGGACCTTCCGGGACCGTCAAATCACGGGTACGGGTCCGTTTACCCAAAATGTTGACCGAAGTCAACCTATTCATTTCATAAGCAATATTCATCATTTTTTTCATAGATTTTCACACAATGGCTTACCGGATACACGCCCGAACTGCGCACGCAAATCGAGGTGAGATAAAAAGGAGGTTTTTAGGCCTCGGAACACAGAATTTGTTTCTAAAACAAATGATGCCCTTTCGGGTCATCACATCCTCCACCTCTAAAATAACTGTTCGTCCTCGAACGGACATAAGAAGAAAGTACCTGAGTCGAAGAAAAGATGGGGATAACAGCTCCGCACATCGGACTTGGACTCCCAGGTCGATGCCTCATCAGGCTGACCTCTCCACTGAACACGAACAGAAGGGAAACTCTTCGATCTCAACTGATGAACCTGCCGGTCTAGAATAGCTACCGGCTCCTCCTCATATGGCAAATCCTTTTCCAACTGGACAGTGCTGAAGTCTAACACGTGGGATGGATCACCGTTATACTTCCGAAGCATGGACACATGAAACACTGGATGCACGGCTGATAAACTCGGCGGCAACGCAAGTCTGTAAGCCACCTCTCCCACTCGATCAAGAATCTCAAACGGGCCAATGAACCTAGGGCTATGCTTGCCCTTCTTTCCAAATCTCATCACGCCCTTCATAGGCGACACCCGAAGCAACACTCGCTCGCCAACCATGAATGCCACATCACGAACCTTACGGTCGGCATAACTCTTTTGCCTGGACTGAGCTGTACGAAGCCTATCCTGAATGATCCTGACCTTGTCCAAGGCATCCTGCACTAGATCCGTACCCAACAACCGAGCCTCTCCCGGCTCAAACTATCCAACCGGCAACCAACACCACCTACCATACAAAGCCTCATAAGGAGCCATCTGGATACTCGACTGGTAGCTGTTGTTGTAGGAAAACTCCGCTAAAGGCAAAAATTGATCCCACGAGCCTCCAAAGTCAATGACACAAGCTCGGAGCATATCCTCCAAAATCTGAATAGTTCGCTCGGACTGCCCGTCCATCTGAGGATGGAATGATGTGCTCAACTCAACCCGTGTGCCCAACTCATGCTGAACTGCTCTCCAGAAATGCGAGGTAAACTGCGTACCTCGATCAGAAATGATAGACATGGGCACACCATGAAGACGAACAATCTCCCGGATATAGATCTCAGCTAACCTCTCGGAAGAATAGGAGACTGCCACAGGAATGAAATGCGCTGACTTGGTCAGCCTATCAACAATAACCCACACCGCATCGAACTTCCTCTGAGTCCGTGGGAGTCCAACAACATTTCCAATTTCCACTCGGGAAGCTAAATCCTCTAAAACAAACCACCAGGTCTCTGATGCTCGTACTTTACCCGCTGACAATTCAAACACCGAGCCACATATGCAACAATATCCATCTTCATCCTTTTCCACCAATAATACTGCCGCAAATCCTGATACATCTTAGCGGCGCCCGGATGAATAGAGTACCCGGAACTATGGGCCTCCTCTAGAATCAACTCCCGAAGTCTATCCACATTAGGCACACAAATACGACCCTACATCCTTAAAACTCCATTATCTCCTAATGTAACCTGCTTGACACCACTGTGCTGCACCGTGTCTCTAAGGACACACAAATGAGGATCATCATACTGCCGATCTCGGATATGCTCCAATAAAGAAGAACAAGCGACTGCGCAAACTAATACACGGCTGGGCTCCGAAACATCCAACCTCACAAACTGATTGGCCAAAGCCTGAACATCCAAAGCAAGTGGTCTCTCACCGACCAGAATATACGCAAGACTGCCCATACCTGCTGACTTCCTACTCAAAGCATCGTCCACCACATTGGCCTTCCCCGGATGATATAAGATGGTGATATAATAGTCTTTCAATAGCTCCAACCACCTCCTCTGCCTCAAATTTAACTCCTTTTGCTTGAACAAGTATTGCAGACTCTTGTGATCCGTGAACACCTCACATGACACGCCATATAAATAGTGCCTCCAAATCTTCAGCGCGTGAACAATGGCTGCTAACTCCAAATCATGGACCGGATAGTTCTTCTCATGAATCTTCAACTGACGTGAAGCATAAGCAATGACCTTGCCATCCTGCATCAACATCGCACCAAGTCCAATACGAGATGCATCACAATAAAAATGTATATGGCCCTGAACCTGTGGGCAAAACCAACACCGGCACCGTAGTCAAAGCTGTCTTGAGCTTCTGAAAGCTCACCTCACACTCGTCCGACCATCTGAACTAGGCACCCTTCTGGGTCAACCTGGTCATCGGGCCTGCAATAGATGAAAACCCCTCCACAAACCGACGATAATAGCCTGCCAAACCCAAGAAACTCCGGATCTCTGTAGCTGATGCGGGTCTAGGCCAGTCCTTGACTGCCTCTATCTTCTTTGGATCTACCTGAATACCCTCTGCTGAAACAACATGACCCAAGAAATCAGCAGAACCCAGCCAAAACTCGCACTTTGAAAACTTAGCATACAATTGACTATCTCTCAAAGTCTGAAGAACAACTCTCAAATGCTGCTCACGCTCCTCCCGGCTGCGGGAATAAATCAAAATATCATCAATGAAGA
This sequence comes from Nicotiana attenuata, assembly GCF_001879085.1. NCBI lineage: Eukaryota > Viridiplantae > Streptophyta > Magnoliopsida > Solanales > Solanaceae > Nicotiana > Nicotiana attenuata. The sequence goes on along the minus strand of NC_031997.1, from coordinate 2,468,776 downwards.
CTATCACGAATGAATACAAGTAAGGACTGAACACTCGGTTCATCAAATCCATAAAAGCTGCTGGGGCATTTTTCAACCCGAATGACATCACCAAGAACTCATAATGCCCGTACCGAGTTCGGAAAGCTGTCTTAGGGACATCGAATGCCCTAATCCTTAACTGATGGTAGCCAGATCTCAAGTCAATCTTCGAAAATACCTTGGCACCCTGAAGTTGATCAAGCTAATCATCAATGCTCGGCAATGGATAATTATTCTTGATTGTAACCTTGTTCAGCCGCCGGTAATCTATACACATTCACATCGATCCATCCTTCTTCTTAACAAACAACACCGGCGCACCCCAAGGCTAGACACTAGGTCTAATGAAGCCCTTCTCAAGCAAGTCTTGCAATTTCTCCTTCAATTCTTTCAACTCAGGCGGGGCCATACGATTCGACGGGATAGAAATGGGCTGAGTGCCCGGAGCCAAATCAATGCAGAAGTTAATATCTCCGTCGGGCGGCATACCCGGTAGGTCTAAAGGAAATACCTCAAGAAACTCACGAACAATAGGCACAGAAGACATAGAAGGAACCTCAGCACTAGAATCACGAACATATGCCAAATAGGCCAAACACCCCTTCTCGACCATACGCCGAGCCTTCACATATGAGATAACACTACGGGTAAAATGACCAGGAGTCCCTCTCCACTCTAAACGAGGCAAGCCCGGCAAAGCTAAGGTCACAGTCTTGGCATGACAGTCCAAGATCGCGTGGTAAGGTGATAACCAGTCCATCCCCAATATGACATCAAAATCAACCATATCTAGAAGTAATAAGTCTACTCGGGTCTCAAGACCCCTAATCACAAATATACAAGAACGATGAACATGATCTACCACAATAGAATCACCCACCGGTGTAGACACATATACAAGAGCACTCAAAGAATCACTAGGAATGATCAAATACGGTGCAAAATAAGATGACACATAGGAGTATGTAAACCCTAGATCAAATAGCACTGAAGCATCCCTACTATAAACCAGAACAGTACCTGTGATAACTGCATCAAAAGCCTCAGCCTCGGGCCTGGCTGGAAGAGCATAACATCGGGGCTGGGCCCCACCACCCTGAACTACATCTCTGGGACGGCCTCCTACTGGCTGACCTCCACCTCTAGCGGCCTGAGCTCCACCTCTAATACCTCTACCTCCACCTCTAGCACCCCTACCCCTACCTCTAGCTGGCTGGGCGGGCGGTGGAACACTCGGTGCCTAAACCATGGCACGGGAACCCTGGTGCTGAGAACTGCTCGGTGCTCGAGGGCAAAATCTAGCAATATGCCTCGTGAGAACCACGGCCACCTGGGGCACCGTGAGAAGCCTGAAGTGCTGACTGAAAAGACCTAGGAGGATGGCCTCTACCATACGAATCCCTGCCTCCAGATGAGGCACCACTGAATCTGCCTGAATGACGAGGCCTCTTGTCTGACCCCTGACCACCCCCTTGTGAAAGAACCATCTCGACCCTTCTGGCCACATTGGCCACCTCCTGGAAAGAAATCTCACTCCCCGTCTTCTTATCTAACTGAAGATGAATAGGCTGAACGAGTCCCTCAATGAACCTCCTCACTCTCTCTCTCTCTCTCTCTCTCTCTCTCTCTCTCTCTCTCTCTCTCTCTCTCTCTCTCTCTCTCTCAGTGGGAAGTATAAGAAGAGCATGACGGGCCAAATCAATAAACCAGGTCTCGTATTGAGTAACAGTCATAGAACCCTGTTGGAGACGCTCAAACTGCCTCCGATAGATCTCTCTCTGAGTGATAGGAAGAAACTTCTCCAGAAATAGCTGAGAAAATTGATCCCAAGTCAAAGCTGGTGACCCAACTGGTCTAGCCAAACAATAATCTCTCCACCAAGTCTTGGCGGATCCAGATCAGTGAAAAGTAGCAAAGTCGACCCCATTGGTCTCCACTATCCCCATGTTCCTGAGAACTGTCACGGCCCAAATCCCAAACCCGGCCATGATGGCGCCTCTCGTGAAGACAAGGCCAGCCAGAACACTCTAACACCTCTTATTAAACAGTTACTTAACATTTATAAATCCAAAACGCGTATTAAACAATCACAATGCAGAAAACAGCGATAATGAGAAGGAAACCAACCCGACACAGCCCAAACCGGGGTGTCACAAGTCATGAGCTACTACAGAGTTGCTATAAGTCTACTAAGCAGAATATTTGATACAAAAGTCTGGAATAAGTGAAATAGCATAAAATAGGAGGAGTCAAGGGGGTTGCGGACGCCAACAGCTACCTCGATGCTACGATCTTGCTGCCTGATCCGGAAAAGGATATCAGTGCTCAGGAACAGACTTTGCTATGCCTGAATCTGCACACATGGTGCAGGGAGTAATGTGAGTACTCCGACCCAGTGAGTAATAATAATAAATAATGACCGAAGATGAGAAAACACATAACAGCACAAGGTAGTTCTATATCAGGCAGTAAATCACATAAAGTAGTAAAATCAGTGAAAATCAAATGGAATCTCAGTTTTAAAGGCAGGTAAATCAGGTAAAACGGCTAATAAGTAGTAAATAGTAAAACTGCCCCTCGGGCCCAGTATCAACCACTCAGTACAGTAACAGCCCCTCGGCTCACTCTCAGAATAGTCTCACATAGTAACCGCTGCGGCGTGCAGCCCGATCCACATATCGCTGCGGCGTGCAGCCCGATCTATATATTTCGTCGACGGCGCTCACTGGGGGTGTGCAGACTCCGGAGGGGCTCATATAGCCCAAGCGCAATATTGTTGCGGCGCGCAGCCCGATCCACATAAACAATTGCTGCGGCGTTCAGCCCGATCCATATAAGTATTTGCTGCGGCGTGCAGCCCGATCCATAATATATATAACATCCTCACTGTTAGGTTCTCAACCCCTCTCAGTCACTTTAGGACACAATAGTATAAGGTAGGGATCCCAGCCCACATATTTCCCTCATTTAGGATTAACACTTATAAAACTGATTCTCATTGTTTAAACAATTAGAAACATGACTGAGGACGTGATTTTAAATAAATAAAGTGAGGAAAAATCTGTCATAATGCCCCTAAGGGTTCTACAAGTCGGCATGAGGCCCCAAACATGGCAACTAGCCCAAATCATGATGATAACAAAATAGCTCAATCAAAATACGCGGTAAAATATCAAACGGGACGGACCAAGTCACAATTCCCAGTAGTAAACAACCCCGCGCTCGCCATTAAGCCCGTGTTTCACCTCAATATAGCACTACGTTGTGCAAATCCGGGGTTTCAAGCCCTCAGGATATCATTTACTATCATTACTCACCTCAAGCCGGCCAAAATCCTAGCTCGCTATGCTCTTGCCTCGCTAATCGACCTCCTCGCACGTCGAATCTGGTCAAAACCACAACGAATACATTACAATAGGCTAAGGGAACATAACCCAATCGAAAAGACTCGAAAAATATCGAAATTCACGAAATTTGCAAAACCCGAGCCCCGGGCCCACTTCTCGAAAAATCAGAAAATTAACATCATCGGATTCCTCATCTCGCCACGATTCTATACATACCAACAACTCCAAAATCCGAGCCCAAATGACTCATCAAATCCCACTTTGAAATACCAAATTTCCAAGCCCTAGCTTTACCCTCTTTTGATGAATTTCCACAAATTTTTATGTTAATTCTACCATTAAATCATGTATTAAGGTCAAGGAACTCACCTCCAATCACACCTAGTCGAAATCCCCTTCAATTTCTGCCCAAAAGCCCTCAAGGTCGACAAAAATGGTGGAAATAACCCTTAGCTCGCGTAACAAAATGAGCTTTTAAAATCCTTCTCTGAACAGGCATTTTCGCATCTGCGGTTACCTTACCGCATATGCGACTACCGCTTTTGCGGAAATAACTATAACGTCCAGGACCGCTTCTGCGGTCAAGTCCCGCTTCTGCGGACACCGCTTATGCGGTCAACCATCCACTCCTGCGGAACTCCTCTAAAGCATGCGGACCGCTTCTGCGGTCAATGTCTGCACCTGCGGACACCGCACCTGCGGAACTAATCCGCTTCTGCGAAAATCCTCCCATTGGCCAACTGTCGTATCTGCGCCCCTAATCTTCGCATCTGCGGAACCGCATCTGCGACCCCTCTTCCGCAGATGCGGAAATACCAGATATCAGCAAACCTTCAGCAATCACCAAGTCCAAAACCATCCCGATGACCATCCGAAATCACCCCGAGGCCCCCGGGGCCTCAACCAAAAGTGCCAACCCATCCTAAAATATCATTCAAGCTTGCTCCAACCATCAAAACACCACAAACAACACCAAAACCATCAAATTACATCGGATTCAAGCCTAAGTTCTTCTAAAACTTCCGAATTACGCATTTGATCAAAAACCCAACCAAATCACCTCCGAATGACCTGAAATTTTGCACACACATTCCAAATCACCTAAGAAAACTACTGCAACTTTCGGAATCCCATTCCGACCCTCGGATCAAAATCTCACTTATCAACCGGAATTCGCCAAAATACTAACTTCGCAAATTCAAGCCTAATTCTACACCGGACCTCCAAAACCAATTCCGATCACGCTCCTAAGTCACAAATCATCCCCCGAAGCTAACCGAACCGAAAATCACATCCGAGCCCTCTAACTCTTAAGTCAACATCCGGTGGACTTTTCCAAAACAAACCTTCCTTAAAGAGACTAAGTGTCTCATTTCCTTCTAAAATCACTCTAAATCAACTCGTTCACACAAGACTCTTATAATGAAGCATGAAGAGGCAGAAAATGGGGAAAACGGGGCGGTAACTCACGTGATGACGGGCCGGGTCGTCACATCCTCCCCAACTAAAACAAACGCTCGTCCTCGAGCTGGTCAAGAAACATACCTGAAGCCTCAAACAGGTGAGGATATCTGCTCCGCATCTCCCGCTCGGTCTCCCAGGTAGCCTCCTCCACGGGCCGACCTCTCCACCGCACTTTCACTGAAGCAATATCCTTTGACCTCAACTTCCGAACCTGACGATCCAAAATGGTTGCTGGCTCTACATCATAAGTCAAATCATCATCCAACTGAACCGTGCTGAAGTCCAATACATGGGACGAGTCCCCAACATACTTCCGGAGCAGAGATACGTGAAATACCGGATGCACGCCCGACAAGCTGGGTGGCAAGTCAAGCTCATAAGCCACCTCTCCAATCCTCCTAAGTACCTCAAACGGCCCTATGAACCGCGGACTCAGCTTCCCTTTCTTTCCAAACCGCATAACACCCTTCATGGGCGAAACCTTCAGCAAGACCTTCTCACCAACCATATAAGACACATCTCGAACCTTCCGGTCCGCATAACTCTTCTGACGCGACTGAGCTGTACGAAGCCTCTCCTGAATCAGCTTCACCTTCTCCAAGGCATCCTGAACCATCTCTGTCCCCAATAGCCTAGCCTCACCAGGCTCGAACCAACCAACAGGCGATCTACACCGCCCCATACAATGCCTTATACGGAGCCATCTGAATGCTCGATTGATAACTGTTGTTGTAGGCAAACTCTGCAATTGGCAAAAACCCATCCAAGAACCTCCAAAATCAATAACACAGGCACGCAACATGTCCTCCAATATCTGAATAGTACGCTCGGGCTGTCCGCCCATCTGAGGATGAAACGCTGTGCTCAAGTCCACCTGTGTACCCAACTCCCGCTGAAAAGTCCTCCAGAACTGAGAAGTGAACTGAGTACCCCTATCTGAGATAATAGACACTGGAACTCCATGCAATCGGACAATGTCCCGGATAAAGATCCCTGCCAGCCGCTCCGAAGAATAGGTAGTACATACTGGAATGAAGTGCGCGGACTTGGTCAGCCGATCCACAATCACCCAAATCGAATCAAACTTCTTCAAAGTCCGAGGGAGACCACTCACAAAATCCATAGTAATCCTCTCCCACTTCCACCCGGGAATAATCATCCGCTGAAGTACACCACCCGGCCTCTGATGCTCATATTTTACCTGCTGATTGTTGAGACACCGAGCCACAAACCCTACTATATCCTTCTTCATCCTCCTCCACCAATAGTGCTGCCTCAAATCCTGATACATCTTCGCGGCACCCGGATGGATGGAATACCGCGAGGTGTGGGCCTCCTCCAATATCAACTCCCGAAGCCCATCCACATTGGGCACACAAATCCGGCCCTGCATCCTCAGCACACCATCATCACCAATGGTCACGTCTCTGGCATCATCATGCTGAACCCTGTCCTTAAGGACAAGCAAATGCGGATCCTCATACTGGCGCTCTCTGATGCGGTCATACAAGGAAGACCGAGAAACCACGCAAGCTAACACCCGACTAGGCTCCAAAATATCTAATCTCACCAACTGATTGGCCAAAGCCTGAACATCAACCGCAAAGGGCCTCTCCCCAACTGGAATATACGCCAAACTCCCTATACTAACTGCCTATCGGCTCAAAGCGTCGGCCACTACATTGGCCTTCCCCGGGTGATACAGAATGGTAATATCATAATCCTTAAGTAACTCCAGCCACCTTCGCTGCCTCAAATTAAGATCCTTTTGCTTGAACAAATGCTGAAGACTGCGATGATCGGTGAATACCTCACAAGATACGCCATACAAGTAGTACTTCCAAATCTTCAAAGCATGAACTATAGCAGCCAACTCTAAATCATGAATAGGGTAGTTCTTCTCGTAGGGCTTCAACTGACGAGAAGCATATGCAATAACTCTACCCTCCTGCATCAATACACATCCAATCCCAACTCTCGAAGCATCACAATATACAGTATAGGAACCTGAAGCTGATGGCAAAACCAATACTGGAGCCGTGGTCAAAGCTGTCTTGAGCTTCTGAAAGCTCTCCTCGCACTCGTCCGACCATACAAATGGAGCACCCTTCTGAGTCAACCTGGTCAAGGGCGATGCAATAGAGGAAAATCCCTGAACAAACCGGCGACAATAACCTGCCAAACCAAGAAAACTACGAATCTCTGTGGCTGAGGTCGGTCTAGGCCAACTCTGCACCGCCTCTATCTTATTCGGGTCGACCTGAATACCCTCGCTGGACACCACGTGCCCCAAGAAAGCTACTGAACTGAGCCAGAACTCACACTTGGAGAGCTTTGCATAAAGCTTCTCCTCCCTCAATCTCTGCAATACCACACGCAAATGCTTCGCGTGCTCCTCCTGACTACGCGAGTACACCAGAATATCATCAATAAAAAAATGACGAACGAATCCAGATAAGGCCAAAATACACTATTCATCAAGTGCATGAACGCTGCTGGGGCATTGGTCAGCCCAAAGGACATAACAAGAGACTCATAGTGCCCATATCTAGTCCTGAAAGCAGTCTTAATAATATCTGAATCCCTGATCTTCAACTGGTGATAGCCCAAACGGAGATCAATCTTGGAGAACACCCTCGCTCCCTGAAGCTGGTCAAACAAATCATCATGCGAGGCAGGGGGTACTTGTTCTTCACTGTTACTTTGTTCAACTGCCTGTAGTCAATGCACATTCTCATGGTGCCATCTTTCTTCTTCACAAACGGAACCGGTGCACCCCACGGTGACACACTAGGCCGAATGAACCCCTTATCTAGGAGTTCCTGAAGCTGATCCTTCAATTCTTTCAACTCTGCTGGTGCCATACGATATGGCGGGATGGAAATGGGCTGAGTGCCCGGCACCAGGTCAATACCAAAATCGATATCCCTGTCCGGGGGCATGCCCGGGAGGTCTGCAGGGAAAATATCGGGAAACTCCCTCACAACTGGAACGGAAACAAGGCTAGGAGTCTCGGCTCCAACATCCCTCACGAACTCCAAATATGAAAGGCAACCCTTCCCAACCATACGCTGGGCCTTTATGAATGAAATCACCCTGCTAGGAACATAGTCAGTCATACCACGCCACTCGATCCTCGGTACACCCGGTATAGCCAGAGTGACTGTCTTAGCATGAAAGTCTAGGATAGCATGACACGGAGATAACCAGTCCATGCCCAAGATAACATCAAAATCTACCATGCTCAATAGCAACAGATCAACTCGGGTCTCCAGACCCCCAATAGTAACCAAACATGACCGGTATACATGGTCCACAACAACAGTATCGCCCACCGGGGTTGATACATGGACAAGTAAAGCAAGACACCCTCGGGTCGTACCCAGATGATGAGCAAAATATGAGGACACATAGGAATAGGTGGAACCGGGATCAAATAAAACTGAGGCATCTCTGTGGCAGACTGAAATAATACCTGTAATAACAGCATCTGAAGCAATAGCATCTGTCCTGCCCTGAAGAGCATAAAAGCAAGCCTGACCACCGCCCGGTTGACCACCACCTCTGGGGCTACCCCTGGCTGCCTGACCCTCACCCCTAGCTAGCGGGGCGGGTGCTGAAGAAACTGGACCAGAAGATGAGGGCTGACCCCTCAGCTGAGATGAGCTAGCAGCACGACGAGGAAACTCCCTCCGCATATGACCAAACTCTCCACACTCATAGCAACTCCCAGGTGCTGGGGACTGGAACTGAAGGGAACCCCTCGCGCCAGAGTGACTAGCTGATGCACTCGGCCTGGAAGAACCCTGAGCAGACGGAGCACGAGATGAACTCTGTGCTGGAAGAGCGCTGAGAGATGGCTGACTCTGCTGAGAACCCTGATAACCACGACCTGAAGATGCCCCACGATACTCGGGACGGGCTGACTGAGCGGGACTGAAAGAACGACCCCGACCCTCTTGGAACTGGCCCCTCGAAGGAGCGCCACTGTAACTACCAGAACCTCAAGGCCTCTTGGCCTCCCTCTCATCTTGATCCTGACGGCGAACCGCTTCAATCTCTCGGGCTATATCAACCACCTCCTCGAATGTGGCACCCAGCACTCGCTCCCTAGTCATAAGAACACGAAGAGGGTAGTTGAGACCATCAACAAACCTCCGAATACGCTCACGATCTGTCGGAACCAGCCAAACTGCATGCCGAGCCAACTCTGAAAATTTCATCTCATACCAGGACACTGTCATATCTCCCTGCCGTAGCCACTCAAACTGTCTGTGCAGCTCCTCTCTGCGGGACTGCGGTACATACTTCTCCAAGAAGAGAGTGGAGAACTCCTGCCAAGTCAAAGGTGTTGCACCAGCCGGCCTACGCCGTTCATACGCCTCCTACCAAGTGAAGGCAGCTCCGATAAACTGAAAAGTAGTAAAAGCCACGCCACTGGACTCAAGAATCCCCGCTGTACGAAGCATCCGCTGACATCTGTCGAGAAAACCCTGGGCATCCTCGCCCTCAGCACAACTAGATATCGGAGGCTAGAGCCTACCAAACCTCTCGAGGCGACGCTGCTCGTCCTCGGGCATAACTAGAACCCTGAACTCCTGTACTGGCACAACTGGCTGAGCTGGAGGTGCCTCTGGAGTCTGTAATCCCTGAACTCCCTGCTCAGGTGTGCGAGCAGCGGGGGTCTGATTGCCTCCCCCGGCCTGTGAAGTAGGTGCTGCTGCTGTAGTTGCTGAAACCACCTGAGCCAGGCCCGTGCACACTGTCAAGATCTGAGCTAATGTCTCCTGAAGGTCAGGAATCACGATGGGCACAGCTGGTGTGAGCTGGTACTGCTGGAGCCTGATCCGGAGTTGGGGCAGCTGGTGGATCAACAGGTGCTGCCCTCGCTACTCTGCCTCTGCCACGACTACGACTGCGTCCACGGCCTCTGGTGTCTCGGAAGGTGGCACTGGGGGTCGTCCGCCACGTCCGATAGCTCGTGTCCTCACCATCTGTGAGAGAATAGAATAAAAAGAAGATTAGTACTCGGATCAACAGGTTTGCACGACAAGAATTCCAAGAATGTGGAGTTTTCCAAAAGGTTCTACAGCCTCTCAAGGATAAGTACAGACGTCCTCAGTCATGTTTCTAATTATTTAAATAATGAGAACCGGTTTTATAAGTGTTAATCCTAAATGAGGGAAATATGTGGGCTGGGATCCCTACCTTATACTATTGTGTCCTAAAATGACTGAGAGGGGTTGAGAACCCAACAGTGAGGATGTTATATATATTATGGATCGGGCTGCACGCCGCAGCAAATACTTATATGGATCGGGCTGCATGCCGCAGCAATTGTTTATGTGGATTGGGCTGCGCGTCGCAGCAATATTGCGCTTGGGCTGTAGGAGCCCCTCCGGAGTCTGCACTCCCCCAGTGAGCGTCGTCGACGAGATATATGGATCGGGCTGCACGCCGTAGCGATATGTGGATCGGGCTGCACGCCGCAGCGGTTACTATGTGAGACTATTCTGAGAGTGAGCCGAGGGGCTGTTACTATACTGAGTGGTTGATACTGGGCCCGAGGGGCAGTTTTACTATTTACTATTTATTAGCCGTTTTACCTGATTTACCTGCCTTTAAAACTGAGATTCCATTTGATCAAAAATCCAACCAAATTACCTCCGAATGACCTGAAATTTTGCACACACATCTCAAATCACCTAACGAAACTACAGCAACTCTCGGAATCCCATTCCGACCCTCAGATCAAAATCTCACCTATCAACCGGAATTCGCCAAAATACTAACTTCGCCAATTCAAACCTAATTCTACACCGGACCTCCAAAACCAATTCCGATCACGCTCCTATGTCACAAATCATCCCCCGAAGCTAACCGAATCACCGGAAATCATATCCGAGCCCTCTAACTCTTAAGTCAACATCCGGTTGACTTTTCCAAAACAAACCTTCCTTAGAGAGACTAAGTGTCTCATTTCCTTCTAAAACCACTCCAAATCAACTCGTTCACACAAGACTCTTATAATGAAGCATGAAGAAGCAGAAAACGGGGAAAATGGGGAGGTAACTCACGTGACGACGGGCCGGGTCATCACAAGAACCTCATAACAGCTGTCTAAATAATCCTGGGGATCCTCAGCAGATGCACCGCTAAAAGTGGTAGTGAAGAGCTTGGTAAACCTGTCCAATCTCTACAAGGCATTAGCAGACATAGCTGCTCCATCACCGGTCTGAGCTACCACACCCGGCTAAACTACTCCAACTGGCTGAGCTGCAGGAGTCTGAAACTGGAGAGCCATTTGCTCCGGAGTGCGAGTAGCAGGAGTCTGGGCTCCTTCTCCAGCCTGAGAGACGGTTGGTGCTACAGGAAGCAAGCCTGCCCGGGTACACTCTCCATAAGGCCCACTAGACGGACCAGTGCGTTCTGGAGTACTGGGGTTGCAATGAACCCCTCTGGGACCTGAGCTGGGCCCACCGGAACTGCCTGGGCCGGAACCTCATCATCACTCAACCTGAGGCTCCGTCGTTGGTGTTGCTGCTCTTGGCTGAGCTCTGCCCCTGTCTCAGCCTCAAGCACGGCCTCGGCCTCGCCCTCTACTCCTCGTGGGAGCTGCTGCTTGGGGCTCGGGCTACTGATCAGTGGATGAGGCAGTGCATGTTCTCGCCATCTGCGAAAGAACAGAGTAGAAATTCAATTAGCATTGAGAAACCAAACCACACGATAGAAAAGAATAGATGTGAAGTTTTTCCTAACTCTGTAGCCTCTGGGGGATAAATACAGACCTCTCTGTACCGATCCCTCAGACTCTACTAAGCTTCTCCATGAATTGTGAGACCTATGTAACCTAGAGCTCTGATACCAACTTGTCACGACCTGGATTTCCCACCCCGGGAGTCGTGATGGCGCCTACTCGTGGAAGCTAGGCAAGCTGAATATTACTAAATCAATACCCTTTTTATTACACATGTTCAACAATTCAAAGAAATGAGTGATTAAACAGCGGAATAAATTAAACAACCATAAATGCGGGCGACAAAAACTTAATAGTTCAACCAAACACTGCTACATAATCTGAAGTACAATACTACCCAGAATTTCGTGTCACAAGTCACGGACTGTCTAAGAATACTACAAATAAAGTCTAAATAGAAATACACAAATCTGTCTCTGAATAAGTAAAAACAGAAAGGGAAATGATAGGAGGAGACGCCAAAGCCTGCGGACGTCTGCAGGACAACCTCGGGTCGCCTGAATGGACTGAAGACAACACCCTCACTGCGGTCCAAACACTCCGGGATCAGTATCTGCACACAATGCAGAGTGTAGTATCAGCACAACTGACCCCATGTGCTGGTAAGTGCCTATCCTAACCACGGCGAAGTAGTGACGAGGCTAGGACCAGACTACCAAAATAAACCTATGCAGTAAAATCATATACAACGGAAAATAAAAGCAGATAATTACAGCTAAAGTTGGGCGGGGGAAACATGTTGCGGGGAGTAGCAGATAACAACAGAATACCAAGAGAGAAATGTAAGGAACACCATAAATCAATTACCGGCAAAAGATAAGGAAATAAGAGACAAGTACACATGTAATACTGTTGCAGGCGTGCAACCCGATCCCATTTCATATAATACCGTTGCAGGTGTGCAACCCGCTCCCATTTCATATAACACTGTTGCAGGCGTGCAACCCGCTACCATTTCATATAATACCATTGCAGGCGTGCAACCCGTTCCCATTTCATATATTACCGTTACAGGCGTGCAACCCGCTCCCATTCATATATTACCGTTCCAGGTGTGCAACCTGCTCCCATTTCATATGTTATTTTTGCAGGCGTGCAACCCGCTCCCATTTCGTATGTTACCGTTGCAGGCGTGCAACCTGCTCCCATTTCATATGTTACCGTTGCAGGCGTGCAACCCGCTCCCATTTCATATATCAACACCAATCATAAAAGAATCCTAGCAAGGAAACAATAATACAACAACAACATCCCGACAAGGGAACAATAGTATAACAACAACATCCCGGCAAGGGAACAATAATGTAACATCAACACCCCGGCAAGGGAACAATAATATAACACCAACATCTCGGCAAGGGAACAATAATATGATAACAACATCCTGGCAAGGGAAAAATAATGATAATCCTCATATGAAGCATGAATAAACTACAACGGAGTCATTACAATTACAATACAAGACTCACGGGCATGCTTGACACCGACGTATAGATACTCGTCACCATGCCTATACGTCGTACTCCATAGATAACACATAGTAAATGAGACACAACTCCTAATCCCTCAAGATAAGGTTAGACCAAACAGTTACCTCAAACTTCCACGGCCAACTCAAGCCTCAAACACCGCTTTTCCTTTAGAATTCGCCTCCAAATTACTTGTATCTAGTCCAAATTAATTGAACAACATCACTAATGCTAAGGAATTCATACCCAACACTTAATTATAGGTTTTCTATCATTTTTCCCCAAAAGTCAAAAATCGACCCCGGGCCGGCTTGGTCAAAACACGAGGTTCGTACCAAAACCCGATCACCCATTCACCCACGAGCACGAATATGTAATTAGTTTTGGAATCTGACCCCAAAACGAAGTCTAAATTTTAATTATTCAAAAAGCCCTAACTCTACCCAAACCCTCAATTATTACCATGAAAATTCTTAGTTTTTGCTTTAAGAGTGATGAAAAACAGTAAGGAATTGAAAGAACAAAGTTTAGAATTGATTACCTATGACTTGGGGATGATAATTGTTGAAGAAAATCGTTCTTAGGGCTGTAAACCTCGAAAATATGGCGAAGAAGAAGGTCTGCCGATTTTTAAAAGAGTATTTATATTAGCTGGGCAACAGACCTATACGTTCGCACTCAAAAGCATGCGTTCGCATAGGGTAAGGGAAACTAGGCAGTGCGTTCGCGTGGGGTGGGGTGCGATCGCATAGAGTACTGGCCTCCCCTCGCCCAAGCATGTTTTAATGATACGCGTTCGCACAGTAGGGAATGCGTTCGCACATGTCACGACCCCAGTTCACCCACCGTGATCATGTCGTGATGGTGCCTAGTCTCTATAACTAGGTAAGCCCAACAATGCGGAAACATAACTAACTTGCGGAATAATAGTCAAAACTGAACAATTTAAAGGAGAAATAGTATATAAAATGCCGCTCGGAATATACAACTCCACATCACAACATCCTACATTACTATCCCAAAACCCGGAAACTCACAGGAACACAAGCTAAAAGGAATCCAGTAAAGTGCTCTAATCTCCATAAATGTCTAATCAATAGTACGATAGAAGGGCTAACACTACAGATAGAGTAAAGAAGGAGACTCTTCGATCTGCGGACGCGGCAGATGTACCTCGAAGTCTCCGAAATGCTCCCTGCCTCGAAGGGTGATACGCCTGGTAGAAGTACCTTGATCTGCACATGAAACCCATGCGACGAAAAAGGGCATGAGTACCCCACAGCGGTACTCAGTAAGTGTCAAGCCTAACCTCGGTTGGGTAGTGACGAGGAAGGTCAGGGCCCTACTGAGGTTAAATAAGATACAGGTTTAACAGTGTGAAATGATAGTATAATTATATAACACATGACATAAAGGACCACAACAACTATTACAAAGGCAAGCAAAACACAGTGAAAGAACATAACTCAGCTCCGAGATAACAACCGGGGATCTCCCAGGATACCGTCCTGTAGTCCCCAAATATAAATATCATGTCCAGTGGATCTCCCGGGTTCAGTCCCGCAGTCCAACTCATAAAGTGTAGGGGGATCTCCCGGAATGCAATTCCGTAGCCCCAAAGTAAACATACAGGGGAGCTCCCGGGATACCGTCCCGTAGTCCCAAAATAAAGTGCAGGGGGGATCTCCCGGAATACCGTTCCGTAGTCCCAAAGTAAATACACAGCAACAACAGAACTCAATCCTATCAATTTCATATGAAAGTGAAGCAGGTAATCCTAGCCTAGCATGGTTCACGTAGTATAATTAAGGTAGTTAAGACAGATAAAGCAATTTAGTCAAGTAGACATGCTTCTCTAAGATACAGCAGGTTTAAATATCAAACAATATAAGCAAAGAAAGGAGGAACACAATTCAAGGCTATTTTTAAAGAAAAATCGGATTTCCAACAATTAGCACAAGTGCGCGCTCGTCACCTAACGCACGAGGCATTTCAATTACCACAATATCAATCCTAAGGGGAAAAGTCCCCCACACAAAGTTATACAAGCCACTTACCTCGAACCAGCTCCAAATATCAACTCGAAATCACACTTTTGCCACGAGTATCCGACTCCAAATGGCCCAAATATATTCAATTCAATTACATATCGTAAATAACATCTCAAGGAACTGATTCTATGATTTAATTCAAAGCTAAGACGCGAAATTAGGTAAAATGACCAAAATGCCCCTCAGGCCAACGTCTCAGAATCGGATGAGATTAACATATTCAGAACTCTCGTACTCTCACGAGTCTAACCATATAAAAATCTCTCAAATCGGAGGTCAAACACCCACTGAAAACTCAAAAATTTGGTCTAGGAAGTTTTACCCAATTTTTCATTCAAAATCCGAAACTAAAGGAAGAATTCATGATTTGATTAGTGGGTTATAAGCAAAAAGGAGTACAGAATCGTTACCTAATCGTTGTCCCTGAAAAACCCTCAAAATCTCCCTCAAATCCGAGCTCCCAAGCTTGTGTTTTGATAAAAATGGCTAACCCTCTGTTTTTGAAAGTTTATAACTTCCCAGACATTTGTTCTATGCAATCGCAAGAGGAGGAATGCGATTGCGAAGAGTAAATTTTAAAGGCTCAGAAAATAGCCTATGCGAGCGCATCCCAAGCCATGCGATCGCGGAAGAGGAAGAAGCAGGCCTATGGGATCGCGAAAACTAAAATGCGATTGCGTAGAAGGAATTGGCCCCTCTCCGAAATTACACTATGCGATCGCGGAGGGAAAGATGCGATCGCGGAGAAGGAAAGTCTGCAGCAGATCTGAAGAACATTTATGCAACTTTTAAACACTCAGAATGCTGCGTTGAGCATCTGAAACACACCCGAGGCCCCCGGGACCTCAACCAAACCTACGGCCACATCCCATAACATCATTCAAACTTGTACCAATCCTTAAACCACCTAAAACAATGTCTGAAACTCAAATTAATCAAGGATTTAAGCCTAAGAACTTCAAATTTCCTCAAAATACGCTTTCGATAAAAAACCTAACCAAAACACGTCCGAATGACCTGAAATTTTGCACACACATCCCAAATGACATGACGGAACTAATGCAACTTCCGGAATTCCATTCCGACCCTCGGATCAAAATCTCACTATCGGACCGGAAACTTCAAAAATTCAAACTTCGGCATTTCAAGCCTAAACTAGCTACGGACCTCCAAAACACATTCCGAACACGCTCCCAACCCCGAAATCACCTAACGAAGCTAACGGAACCATCATATTTCTGTTCCGAGGCCGTCTTCACACTGTTCTGACTATGGTCAGTTTTCCAACACTTAAGCTCTCATTTAGGGACTAAGTGTCCCAAAACTCTCCGAAACTCAAAACCGAACGTCCCGGCAAATCAAAATGGCAGAAACAAACTTAGGGAAAGCAGTTCATAGGGGATCGGGGCGTAAATTCCAAAAACGACCGGCCGGGTCGTTACATCCTTCCACACTTAAAGATGAGGGTACTGGCTGCACATATCCTGCTCGGTCTCCCAGGTCGCCTCCTCGACCGGCTGACCCCGCCATTGAACCTTCACGGATGCAATGTTCTTTGACCTCAGCTTCCTGACCTGCCTGTCCAATATTGCCACTGGCTCCTCAACATAAGATAGATCCTTCTCCAACTGGACTGAGCTGAAATCCAACACGTGCGACGGATCACCGTGATACCTCCGGAGCATCGAAACATGAAATACCGGATGAACCCCTGCCAGGCTGGGAGGTAAGGCAAGCTCATAGGCAACCTCCCCAACTCGCCTCAATATCTCAAAAGGGCCAATAAACCTCGGGCTCAACTTCCCTTTCTTCCCAAATCTCATAACGCCTTTCATAGGCGAAACCCGAAGCAGAACCCGCTCTCCAACCATGTAGGAAACATCACAAACCTTCCGATCCGCGTATCTCTTCTGTCTAAACTGGGCTGTACAGAGTCTATCCTGAATCACCTTGACTCTCTCCAAAGCATCCTGAACCAAATCTGTGCCCAGTAATCTGGCCTCACCCTGCTCGAACCAACCCACTGGAGATCTACATCGCCTACCATATAAGGCCTCGTACGGTGCCATCTGAATGCTGGACTGATAGCTATTATTGTAGGCAAACTCCGCTAATGGCAAGAACTGATCCCAAGAGCCTCCAAACTCAATCACACACGCACGGAGCATATCCTCAAGAATCTGAATAGTGCGCTTGGACTGCCCGTCCGTCTGGGAGTGAAATGTTGTGCTCAACTCCACCCGAGTACCCAACTCCTGTTGTACGACTCTCCAGAACCGCGATGTGAACTGAGTACCTCTATCTGAAATAATGGAAACTGGAATACCATGCAGACGGACAATCTCCCGGATATAAATCTCCGCCAACCGCTCTGAGGAATAAGGAGTACACACAGGGATAAAATGCGGGGACTTGGTCAGCCGATCCACAATAACCCAAATGGCATCGAACTTCTTCAAAGTCCGTGGGAGTCCAGATACGAAGTCCATGATGATCCGCTCCCACTTCCACTCCGGAATCTCTATCTGCTGAAGCAATCCACCCGGTCTCTGGTGCTCATCTTCACCTGCTGACAATTAAGGCACCGAGCTACGAACCCAACTATATCCTTCTTCATCCGCCTCCACTAGTAGTGCTGCCTCAAATCCTGGTACATCTTCGCGGCACCCGGATGAATGGAATACCGCGAACTATGGGCCTCCTCTAGAATCAACTCCCGAAGCCCATCAACATTGGGTACACAGACTCGACCCTGCATCCTCAATACTCCATCCTCGCCAATGGTCACATCCCTGGCATCACCAGGCTGAACCTTGTCCTTGAGGACAAGCAAATGAGGGTCATCATACTGCCGCTCCCTGATATGATCAAACAAGGAAGACCGAAAGACCACACAAGCTAGGACCCGGCTGGGCTCCGAAAGATCCAATCTCACAAACTGGCTGGCTAGGGTCTGAACATCCATCGCCATAGGCCTCTCTGCTGCTGGTAAATAAGCCAAACTCCCCAAACTCTCTGCCCGGCGGCTCAAAGCATCAGCCACCACATTGGCCTTGCCCGGGTGATACAAGATAGTGATGTCATAATCCTTCAGCAACTCTAGCCATCTCCTCTTATGCAAATTATGATCCTTCTGCTTAAATAGATGCTGCAAACTCCGGTGATCAGTATATATCTCACAAGGCACACCGTACAAGTAATGACGCCAAATCTTCAAGGCATGAACAATGGCAGCTAACTCACGATCATGGACAGGGTAGTTCTTCTCATGTATCTTCAACTGTCTGGATGCGTAGGCAATCACCCTACCGTCCTGCATCAATACCGCTCCAAGGCTAACTCTCGAGGCATCACAATAGACAGTATAAGACCCCAAACCGGTAGGCAATATCAAAATTGGGACTGTAGTCAAGGCTGTCTTGAGCTTCTGAAAGCTCGCCTCACACTCCTCTGTCCACTGAAATGGAGCACCCTTCTGGGTCAATCTAGTCATAGGGGTTGCAATCGATGAAAACCCCTCCACAAATCGATGGTAGTGGCCCGCCAAGCCAAGGAAACTGCGAATCTCTGTAGCTGAGGATGGTATGGGCCAACTCTGCACTGCCTCTACCTTCTTCAGATCCACACGAATGCCCTCACTCAATACCACGTGACCCAAGAATGCCACAAAATCCAACAAAACTCACATTTTGAACACTTTGCATATAATCTCTTTTCCCTCAGAGTCTGAAGCACTGTCCTCAGGTGTTGCTCGTGATCTTCCCGACTCCGGGAATACACCAAAATATCATCAATAAAGACAATGACAAAAGAGTCAAGATATAGCCGGAATACACTGTGCATCAGATGCATGAAGGCTGCTGGGGCATTGGTCAGCCCAAAAGACATAACAAGGAACTCGTAATGACCATACCTAGTCCTGAAGGCAGTCTTTGGGATATCTGGCTCCCGAATCTTCAACTGATGGTACCCTGAGCGCAAATCAATCTTAGAAAACACCCGTGCGCCCTGAAGCTGGTCAAACAGATCATCAATACGAGGCAAAGGATAGCGGTTCTTCATTGTAACCTTGTTTAACTGGCGGTAATCAATACACATGCGCATAGAACCATCCTTCTTCTTCCCAAATAACACAGGATCACCCCAAGGCGATACGTTAGGCCGAATAAAACCCTTATCAAGTAATTCCTGCAATTGCTCCTTCAACTCATTCAACTCAGGAGGAGCCATACGGTACGAAGGGATAGAAATGGGCTGAGTGCCCGACAATAGATCAATGCCAAAATCAATGTCCCTATCGGGTGGCATGCCCGAAAGGTCAGCTGGGAACACATCGGGATAATCCCGTACCACTGGAACCGAATCAACAGAAGGGGTGTCAACACTGACATCTCTCACATAAGCTAAATACGCGGCACACCCCTTCTCAACCATACGCTGAGCTTTAAGGAAAGAAATAACTCTACTAGGGGTATGATCTAAGGTACCCCTCCACTCAACACGCGGTATACCTGGCATAGCCAGCGTCACGGTTTTGGCGTGACAATCAAGAATAGCATAATGGGGCGACAACCAGTCCATGCCCAAAATAATATCAAAATCAACCATACTGAGCAATAATAAGTCAGCTCTGGTCTCAAAACCACCAAGAATAACCAAACATGACCGGTAAACGCGGTCCACAATAAGAGAATCTCCCACAGGAGTAGAAACATAAATTGGGGACCTCAAAGAATCCCGAGGTACCCCCAAATGCGGAGCAAAATAAGAAGACACATAAGAGTAAGTGGATCCTGGATCGAATAGAACCGGTGCATCTCTGTGACAGACCAAGATGGTACCTGTGATAACAGAATCGGAGGCGGCGGCCTCAGTACGGCCTAGAAGAGCATAATATCTGGCCTAGCCACCCCCTCGAGGGCGTCCTCTACCTCCCCGACCTCGACCCGTGGCTGGCTGGGCCGGTGGAGTGGCAGCTAGGCTGGGCCATAGCCTGAGAGCTCTGCGGGGTGCGCTACGGCTGAGGGGGTCTATGGGGGGTGCAGGCCCTCCCAAGGTCTAGGGNTCCCCAAATATAAATATCATGTCCAGTGGATCTCCCGGGTTCAGTCCCGCAGTCCAACTCATAAAGTGTAGGGGGATCTCCCGGAATGCAATTCCGTAGCCCCAAAGTAAACATACAGGGGAGCTCCCGGGATACCGTCCCGTAGTCCCAAAATAAAGTGTAGGGGGGATCTCCCGGAATACCGTTCCGTAGTCCCAAAGTAAATACACAGCAATAACAGAACTCAATCCTATCAATTTCATATGAAAGTGAAGCAGGTAATCCTAGCCTAGCATGGTTCACGTAGTATAATTAAGGTAGTTAAGACAGATAAAGCAATTTAGTCAAGTAGACATGCTTCTCTAAGCTACAGCAGGTTTAAATATCAAACAGTATAAGCAAAGAAAGGAGGAACACAATTCAAGGCTATTTTTAAAGAAAAATCGGATTTCCAACAATTAGCACAAGTGCGCGCTCGTCACCTCACGCACGAGGCATTTCAATTACCACAATATCAATCCTAAGGGGAAAAGTCCCCCACACAAAGTTATACAAGCCACTTACCTCGAACCAGCTCCAAATATTAACTCGAAATCACACTTTTGCCACGAGTATCCGACTCCAAATGGCCCAAATATATTCAATTCAATTACATATCGTAAATAACATCTCAAGGAACTGATTCGATCACATAGAGTACTGGCCTCCCCTCCCCCAAGCATGTTTTAATGATACACGTTCGCACAGTAGGGAATGCGTTCGCACATGTCACGATCCCAGTTCACCCACCGTGATCATGTCGTGATGGCGCCTAGTCTCTATAACTAGGTAAGCCCAACAATGCGGAAACATAACTAACTTGCGGAATAATAGTCAAAACTGAACAATTTAAAGGAGAAATAGTATATAAAATGCCGCTCGGAATATACAACTCCACATCACAACATCCTACATTACTATCCCAAAACCTGGAAACTCACAGGAACACAAGCTAAAAGGAATCCAGTAAAGTGCTCTAATCTCCATAAATGTCTAATCAATAGTACGATAGAAGGGCTAACACTACAGATAGAGTAAAGAAGGAGACTCTTCGGTCTGCGGACGCGGCAGATGTACCTCGAAGTCTCCGAAATGCTCCCTGCCTCAAGGGTGATACGCCTGGGTAGAAGTACCTTGATCTGCACATGAAAACCATGCGCAGAAAGGGCATGAGTACCCCACAGCGGTACTCAGTAAGTGTCAAGCCTAACCTCGGTTGGGTAGTGACGAGGAAGGTCAGGGCCCTACTGAGGTTAAATAAGATACAGGTTTAACAGTGTGAAATGATAGTATAATTATAAAACACATGACATAAAGGACCACAACAACTATTACAAAGGCAAGCAAAACACAGTGAAAGAACATAACTCAGCTCCGAGATAACAACCGGGGATCTCCCAGGATACCGTCCTGTAGTCCCCAAATATAAATATCATGTCCAGTGGATCTCCCGGGTTCAGTCCCGCAGTCCAACTCATAAAGTGTAGGGGGATCTCCCGAAATGCAATTCCGTAGTCCCAAAGTAAACATACAGGGGAGCTCCCGGGATTTCGTCCCGTAGTCCCAAAATAAAGTGCAGGGGGGATCTCCCGGAATACCGTTCCGTAGTCCCAAAGTAAATACACAGCAACAACAGAACTCAATCCTATCAATTTCATATGAAAGTGAAGCAGGTAATCCTAGCCTAGCATGGTTCACGTAGTATAATTAAGGTAGTTAAGACAGATAAAGCAATTTAGTCAAGTAGACATGCTTCTCTAAGCTACAGCAGGTTTAAATATCAAACAGTATAAGCAAAGAAAGGAGGAACACAATTCAAGGCTATCTTTAAAGAAAAACCGGATTTCCAATAATTAGCACAAGTGCGCGCTCGTTACCTCACGCACGAGGCATTTCAATTACCACAATATCAATTCTAAGGGGAAAAGTCCCCCACACAAGGTTAGACAAGCCACTTACCTCGAACCGGCTCCAAAAATCAACTCGAAATCACACTTTTGCCACGAATATCCGACTCCAAATGGCCCAAATCTATTCAATTCAATTACATATCGTAAATAACATCTCAAGCAACTGATTCTACGATTTAATTCAAAGCTAAGACGCGAAATTAGGTAAAATGACCAAAATGCCCCTCAGGCCAAGATCTCGGAATTAAATGAAATGAACATATTCATAACCCTCGTACTCTCACGAGTCTAACCATATAAAAATCTCTCAAATCGGAGGTCAAATACCCATCCAAAACTCAATAATTTGGTCTAGGAAGTTTTACCCAATTTTTCATTCAAAATCCGAAATTAAAGGAAGAATTCATGATTTGATTAGTGGGTTATAAGCAAAAAGGAGAATAGAATCATTACCCAATCGTTGTCCCTGAAAAACCCTCGAAATCTCCCTCAAATCCGAGCTCCCAAGCTTGTGTTTTGATAAAAATGGCTAACCCTCGATTTTTGAAAGTTTATAACTGCCCAGACATTTGTTCTATGCGATCGCAAGAGGATGAACGCGATCGCGAAGAGTAAATTTTAAAGGCTCAGAAAATAGCCTATGCGAATGCATCCCAAACCATGCGATCGCGGAAGACGAAGAAGCATGCCTATGTGATCGCGAACACTACAATGCGATCGCGTAGAAGGAATTGGCCCCACTCTGAAATTACACAATGCGATCGCGGAGGTAAAGATGCGATCGCGGAGAAGGAAAGTCTGCAGCAGATCTGAAGAACATTTCTGCAACTTTTAAACACTCAGAATGCCCCGTTGAGCATCCGAAACACACCCGAGGCCCCCGGGACCTCAACCAAACCTACGGACACATCCCATAACATCATTCAAACTTGTACCAATCCTTAAACAACCTAAAACAACGTCGGAAACTCGAATTAATCAAGCATTTAAGCCTAAGAACTTCAAATTTCCTCAAAATACGCTTTCGATCAAAAACCTAACCAAAACACGTCCGAATGACCTGAAACTGTGCACACACATCCCAAATGACATGACGGAACTACTGCAACTTCCGGAATTCCATTCCGACCCTCGGATCAAACTCTCACTATCGGACCGAAACTTCAAAAATTCAAACTTCGGCATTTCAAGCCTAAACTAGCTACGGACCTCCAAAGCACATTCTGAACACGCTCCTAACCCCGAAATCACCTAACGAAGCTAACGGAACCATCAGATTTCCATTCCGAGGCCGTCTTCACACTGTTCTGACTATGGTCAGTTTTCCAACACTTAAACTCTCATTTAGGGACTAAGTGTCCCAAAACTCTCCGAAACTCAAAACCGAACGTCCCGGTAAATCAAAATAGCAAAAATAAACTTGGGGAAAGCAGTTAATAGGGGATCAGGGCGTAAATTCCAAAAATGACCGGCTGGGTCGTTACAGCACAACTTGCCCAGTCAAAGCTTCGCGATCGCACACTTAATGTTGCGTTCGCACAGTACACAAAATAGGGCCCCCTGAGACTACACTATGCGATCGCAAACTTACCTATGAGATCGCATAGCACAAAAACCTGGACACCAGCAAACAGCAAAAACACCAGATTTCTTAGTCCAAAAACACTCCGACGCCTATCCGAAACTCACCTGAGCCCTCGGGCTCCAAATCAAACATGTATACAACCTCAAAAGCATCCTACGGACTTACTTGTGCGATCAAATCGCCAAAATAACATCTTAAACAACGAATTTAGCATAGAAATCAAGGAAAAATCTCAAAACTTCCAAAGTTTCAAATCTCACAACTACGGGTCCGAATCACATCAAACGACTTCCGTTTCTTACCAAATTTTACAGACGCATCTTAAATCTCATATTGAACCTGTAATGGGCTCCGGAACCAAAATACGGGCCCGATACCATACGTATAATTCAAACAAATTTCAAAAAACTCTTATATTTTCAGTAAAACAATTTCTTTCAAAAATTCATTTCTCGGGCTTGGGACCTCGGAATTCGATTCCGGGTATACGCCCAAGTCCCATATTTTCCTACGGACCCTCCGGGACCGTCATATCACGGGTCTAGGTCCGTTAATCCAAAATGTTGACCGAATTCAACCTAAATTCATTGGAAAAGCAAAATTCATCATTTTTTCACAAACATAATGGCGTTCCGGATACATGCCCAGACTACGCACGCAAATCGAGGTGAGACAAAAAGGAGGTTTTTAGGCCTCGGAACACAGAATTTATTTCTAAAACAAGTACCTTTCAGGTAATCACAGATTCTAGCGCCCCAAATAAAACGGGTTTATACATATGTAGCCCGTTTCAAAGATAGATCCATAAATTCCATAATTAAAAGCGGTAAAGAGATAAATGCACATAGGTTCTAAAATACGTAATTAAAACAATTAATTAGCTAGGTATGATTCAAGTGACCATACTAAAACCATAGAACTCGGGATGCCTAACACCTTCTCCCGGGTTAACAGAATTCCTTACCCAGTCTTCTAGTTTCGCAGACTTTAAACGGAGTCAAATTTCCTCGATTTGGAATTTAAATAAACCGGTGGCTTGGGACACCATATAATTACCCCGAGTGGAGACTCTAAATTAAATAAATAAACTCATTTCAATTAATGTCACTTAAACTGGAAAAACTCCCTACCCCCCTCGGAAAAAAGGAGGTGTGACATCCACTCACGCTTTATAATTTTTTTTGACATAATTATGATTTTCCTCATCTTTTATATACACACCAAGAAATATTTCATTACCACTAATTCGATCCGATCTTTTGGTACATTTGATCACTATACGTCACTTAATAATGTTACTGTCGCCATGTACTCAAGATGTAAAGGATAATATTTCATGGTATAGAAATCGTATGCATCTTCGTAAGTTCACACAATATCTACTCAATTTGACCTCGATAAATAGGTCATCACACAACGATTCACGTTGATCATTCATAAAAAAAATGATAACTTTTTTATGTATAATATTTACTATAATTATTATTTTAATAATATTAATATTACTTGCAGAATTGTGTACTCAAACTCGACATACACGTACAACGTACGTGTAGCGAAACTAATATATATATATAAGTAGAAGAACAATATTGCAGAGAAAGAGACAGCAATTCTTATTGAATTTTGGGATGATTTACAATGGGGTAAGACCCATAGGGGAAAAATGACTTAGCCACAAAGTAAAACTCTCTAAAAGATAGACATTCACTCTAATTACAATTCTATTCATAACACACACACCCACCCACACACACACACACACACATATATACACACACATCCTGAATTGATATTTGGCTGAAACTCTTTTTTAGTTATATTTGACTGTGTAATTTTTTTGTTATATATATTATTCAATCTAATTGCAACTTTCTTGGAAAGTGGCTATAGACAAAGGATAATTATAGCCTGTTTGGCCAAGATTTTTTTTGGGCCAAAGTGCTTTTTGGGCCAAAAGCACTTTTGGCCAAAAAATGGAGAAAATCTCACTTTATACCCATTAAATTCAAACTATTTACCCTTAAATACCCATACCTAAACTATTTACTACTCCTACCCATGGGGACCAAATTATTTACCCGCCTCCTCCCCCTGAATATGGAACTTTTCAAGCACCTACCAGTTACGCACCACATCAACCTGTGATCGGTTTTCCTCAGCCAGTTCCTCCACCTGGTGTGACGACCCGACCCGTCGTCTCAGGAGCTACCTCCCCGTTTCCCCCATTTTATGCTTCTTCATGTTTCACTATCAGTATTTGGTGTGTTATAATTGATTCGGATTGGTTTCGGTAGCGAATGAGACACCTAGTCTCTTTCAAGAAGGCTTATGTTGGAAAAATCAACCGGACGTTGACTAATGAGTTAGAGGGCTCGGATGTGATTTTCGGTGATTCGGTTAACTTCGGGGATGATTTGTGACTTAGGAGTGCGATCGGAATTGATTTTGGAGGTCCGGTGTAGAATTAGGCTTGAATTGGCGAAGTTAGTATTTTGGCGAATTCCGGTTGATAGGTGAGATTTTGATCCGAGGGTCGGAATAGAATTCCGAGAGTTGCAGTAGTTTCGTTAGGTGATTTTGGATGTGTGTACAAAATTTCAGGTCATTCGGAGGCGTTTTGGTCGGGTTTTTTATCGAATGCGTAATTCAGAAGTTTTTAAGAAACTTAGGCTTGAATCCGATGTGATTTAATGGTTTTAGTGTTGTTAGATGTGTTTTGAGGATTGGAACAAGTTTTAATGAGGTGTTAGGATGTGTTGGTGTTTTTGGTTGAGGTCCCGGGGGCCTCGGGGTGAATTCGAGTGGTTAAACGAGAGTTTTTGGAAGTTGCTTCAGGTCTGAGATTTCTGTCATCTGGTATTTCCGCTTCTGCGGAAATGGACCGCAGAAGCGGTTCCGCGGAAGCGGGTGGAAAAGCGCAGAAGCGATCTTGTGTTGAATTGATGAGTTCCGCATAAGCGGACCCCTTTTCACATCAGCGGGTCCGCAGGTGCGAGTGAATAACCGCAGAAGCAGTCTTGGGTAATCCGCAGAAGCGGAGAATATGTCGCAAAGGCGGAAGTGGTAAGTTAAGTGAGAAACCGCATAAGCAGGGAATGGCCGCAGAAGCGGTCTCGCATATGCGGAAGCGGGACCGCATAAGCGAAAATCGCTGTAGGCAGTAGGAGTTTATATTCATTTTTGCTCCGCGAGGGTTATGTTATTTCCACCATTTTGAGCGAGCTTGGAGAGCTTTGAGGCAATTTTGAAGAGGGATTCAAGGAGGAATGATTAGAGGTAAGTTCATTGGCCTAAATTCACGAGATTATGTTAGATTTAACATGGAAATTGGTTGAAATTCATCAAAAGGGGTAAAGCTAGGGCTTGAGTTTTTGATATTTCAAATTGGGATTTGATAGGTCATTTGAGCTCAGATTTGGGAGTTCTTGGTATGTATGGACTCGTGGCGAGACGAGGAATCCGGTAATGTGAGTTTTGTAATTTTTCGAAAAGTGGACCTGGGGCTCGGGTTTTGCTAGTTTCGAGATTGTTGCTATTTTTCGATTGTTTTCGATTGGGTATTGTTCCCTTAGCATATTGTGATGTATTCGCTCTGATTTTGGATAGATTCGACACGCGTGGAGGCCGATTTGATGGGGCAAGGGTGTCGCGAGCTAGAGATTTCACCGGTTCGAGGTGAGTAATGATTGTAAATGATATCCTGAGGGTTTGAAACCCCGGATTTGCACACCGTAGTGCTATATTAAGGTGACTTGCACGCCGGATAGCGAGCGTAGGGTAGAGCACCATTGGGGATTGTGACTTGGTCCGTCCCGATTGTTAATTTTACCGCGTATTTGATTGAAACTTATTTGATATTATCATGACTGGGCTGATTGCCATACTTGGGGCTTATTGCCGACTGTTTAAAATCCTTGTGAGCTATCATCACTGTTTTCCTCACTATTTGAAAAATATCACTTGAACTCAGTCCATTTGAATTACACTGTTTCATGAACTCAGCTATATTTTTACTCAACCTTGAGTTTTAACTGATGTTTGAACTATTGTTTGAGCTGAGCATTATTGTCTTTACTGATGCCTGAGGGGCTTATGATTATTTTTGGACTGATTGAGGCCGAGGGCCATATGTGAGGATATGTCGAGTGATGTGAGGAGGCTTTCAGGCTCGAGTGATATGTGAGGAGGCTTTCAGGTCTCGAGTGATATGTGAGGAGGCTTTCAGGCCTCGAGTGTATTGTGAGAAGGCTTTCAGGCCTCATGTTGGTATGTTCAGGCTTTCAGGCCTTATGATGATATAGCGCTTGGGCTGTAGGAGCCCCTCCGGAGTCTGCACACCCACAGTGAGCGCGGGTACCCATTTAGAATTGGACAGTGGTAACAATGACACTGTCATACGTGTTTTGGTCAGGTAACAATAACTGACCAGTCAGGTAACAATGGCTGACCAGTGGTAACAATGGCACTGTAATACGCGTTTTGGTCAGGTAACAATGGCTGACCGGTCAGGTAACAATGACTGATCAGGAACATAAATCATGCCCGAGGGGCCGGTACAGTTTTGAGATATTGCCCGAGGGGCGAACTTTTATGTGCTCATCTTGCATACTTATTTGCCTCTTTACCTGTTATACCGTGGTATTTGTACCCGAGGGGCGGATTTTCTGTGCGTATCAGGATTAACTGTTTTGAAATCGTTTTCGTAATCACTGAAAAGATCATTTTTAAAGGAGATTTGAACTGAGCCAAGGTATTTCTAAAGATTTCACAGATTTCACTGTTTTTCTCAGAAAATTGCACCCGGCTTCTGTATAGCATGTTGGTTGCTTTACGTGATTTCTTGCTGCTCAGTTATTATTTACTTTTATTACTCACTGAGTTGGAGTACTCACTTTACTCCCTGCACCTCGCGTGCAGATGCAGGTATTGTTCACCCGGTAAAGGGTTTTAAGCTGGTTGAAGGTATTGCTATCGTAGCTGAGCAGAGTGACCGCCAGCGTTCGCGGCACCGGATTACTTCCTTTGGTTCTAAATTTTATTCCGTATATTGTTGGCCCTGTAGTTGTATTTAGACTTCTCTAGACGCTCGTGACTTGTGACACCCCGGTCGGGCTGTGTTGAGTTGTAAACTTCGTTAATTAATGTCCTTAAGTCGTATTTTGCTATTCATTTATGTTTAACTACTTTGAAAGGGACTATTTGGGTTAGTTGGCTGGCCTTGTCTTCACGAGAGGCGCCATCACGACTAGTGCGGGGTTTTGGGTCGTGACACAAGTGAATTTGTCCTACAATAACATTGGCCAACTTCCAATTGCATAATTTGCCCAGAATAACTCTTATTGGTTTTAAATTTCTTATACCTTGTGAAACCCTTCAAAAATATGAACTAAGATAAAAAGAATTACCAGAAGAAAAGAACCCAGATGAGAAATTCGAGTATTACCCGTAAAAACCAATGCGTATTTAAGATTTTTAAGGTTTGGTTCCAGCCTCCTCTCCTCCTCCTTCTTCCCCTTTTGAAATCCCTTTTCTGCATTTTCTGAAGCAGACCCGTTTTCCCCCTTTCTTTAATTCGTTTGCTCTTTTTTTTGGTCACATATGGGCTTCGGCCCTTTTAGTAAATCCCTATCTCTTTTCCGTTTTTTTTTCATAGTTAGTTTCTTATAATAATAATTATTATTATGTTAATGATTAATACACCCTTATATAAAAAATATAGGGTATTACATGTTCCAACCCCAAGTTCTTCCTAATAGGATGGATGAAAAATAAACAAATGAAACAAGATATGAATAACTTACAACATCAAATTCTTTCCTACCAAATAATTAAAATTTTATTTTACTTTTTGAAGTTTGTATTTATTTTGAAGCTTAAAGTTCAAATAATCAAACTTGCAAGTTGTAAATAAACAAAATGAAGTATTGAACTTTGTAATTGGGCACATTTAAAAAAAAAAAAAACTCAAAAGTATCAATTAGCCTTAGATTTATCAAGTGTAACTTTGAATTAAGATTTACAATACAATTTGCATATATTTTATAGACTTGCAGCTTAAAACCTTAAAATAAGTTTTTTTTCTTTTACTGTAATAGTTATTTTTATTTAAAAAAAAGGAGAAGCTTCAAAGGTTTTTAATAATATTTCTCAATTCTTCCATAACAACGTTAGCAATAACTATAACTAAATTACCATTATTCATCTAATT
Organism: Nicotiana attenuata; assembly: GCF_001879085.1. NCBI lineage: Eukaryota > Viridiplantae > Streptophyta > Magnoliopsida > Solanales > Solanaceae > Nicotiana > Nicotiana attenuata. The sequence goes on along the minus strand of NC_031997.1, from coordinate 2,438,878 downwards.
CGGGCTCTAACTCTAGACCAAATTATTCTTGTAGTAGTGCGTGGTCAAGATTTTCAAAAGTTGTTTCAAGAACATATAAATAATTAATTGTACTCGTAACCGCTAAAATACCTCGTGTCTTGCTAGTGAATATGCTGGAAATAATTTAGTTTCAAAGGGACTAGCATAATAGGTTTTGGAATTAAGTTTTGCGATTATTACTTATTGGCTTGTAATTTGTTTTGATAATTCCAAGACCCAAGGAAAATTTAATGTTTTATTATATTGAACTTAATACATAAATATATTTATCACATGTAAATTTATTCGGTAGAGTTCGGTATTTTTTCGGTTTATTTTCATAAAATAAAAAACCTACCCTAATTATCGGTACGGTTATAGATTTATATAAAAACCTACGATTTTATTAAAAGAAACCTAAAAATCGATTTGGTATGGTACGGTTCGGTCGGTTTTTAAATATCCATCAACTCTATATATATATATATATATATATATATATATATATATATATATATATATATATATATATATATATATATATATTAGATTAATTAGTATTTTATTTAAATGTTATGTTTATTACTTTTAAACAAAAATTTTTATATTCAGACATTAAAAAAACAAACGGTCTTAATCATTTAGTATTCAGGTCTTAATACACATCTTAATACTCATATGTGTATTCAGATTCAGATGTTTTAATCTTAATACACCTCTACATATTCAGATATGTATTCAGATTTAGACGTCTTAATCCCAAAAAATAAAAAACAAATGAGGCCTTAGACCATCTCCAACCTTACACAAAATATTACACCAAATCATATTTTGGTGTAACATTTGGTGTTTTGGTGCTCAAACCCAACATCATTTCTTACGCTATTTTGGTATGTGAATAGTGTTATACCAATTTTGTTGTAACAATATCCACCAATACCATTACTATTTATCAATTTATTATTATTACTTTTTATTATATAACAGTTTAATTTATCATATTATATTTACTTATTTTGTTTAGGTCCCTACTATATCTAATTATTTTTTTATATAATATCTTTATAATATTATTTTACATCATAATTATGATGTATAATTTTATAAATTAATTTTCGTATATATTATTTTTATATAAATTGTAGGTTAATTTTATTATAAGTTATTATTGTATAAAAAATATAACCATCAAAAAAATAAAAAGTGCAAATACAAAATATAATATGTTATTAATAAATAACATAATGTTCATTGAATAACATAAAAATTAATATTTAATAAATTAGCGATTGTAATAGATTAAAATTGAAAATAAATTAAATGACATAATAAATTAGAAAATTATAGTAATAGTTTAGTACTCTGGTAGGTCGATTCCAGATCGACCAATATCATTAAAATATTGAATGGATGAGGCGGATGATTGTGGTTGTGGCTCTTAAAATTGTTGACTTCTTTTATCTATTATTCATTCTTGTTCTTGCCGAATAAATTCACAAATATTTGGATCATCATTAGAATCTAAATTCGATAATTTTTTTTAATTTAATTCTTTAAATTCTTTCAGTTTCAAAGCTCTATCTTTTATCTCCATATCTCGCCGCCTGTCTGCACTTGACTTTGCCAACAATTCAACAAGCTGATTATTTTCTGATCGGACCATTATCACAGTATATGAAAAGCCTTCATCGATTTTTCTCTCTATTTTTGCTTTCTTCACCCCTAATATGTCGTTTCGATGATGTGGAATCACCTGTAACATCCTCATTCAAATGTAGTGAAAATGATGATAAGTTAAGAGCTGATACTAAAGGTGAATCATGAGTAGGAGTCTCGGACTCCGATGGTATATAAGAAGAGCCTTACTTTCGATTTTTTCTTCCAGCATCAATATATTTAAACTTCTCAAAATCCTTCAACATATCCCACGAATAATCAAATTTAAAACAATTTTTGTTCTCCGAATCTTGCATAGGTAAATTTTTTGCTTGATTAATCTGTAATATTTTTAAAAAATTGAAGGGAAACTGTATGTAAATATATACAAATAAAGTAAAAGTAATTGTAAAATAAATACTCACAATATCTTTATCTGAAGCATCATTAGGACACAAATTTTAACTTGACATACGCATCTATTTAATTTCCTTATAGCCTTCTCAATAACTTGAATTCAAGATTGCGCCGATCTTCTATTGCGCTACTCCCAACATCTATCCGTTGCATTATTGTATGCCTCTTCCACTCGACCCAAAAAATATTCTCTAGATTTATGTACACCTGTTATTGGATATTGTGAAACATCTAAATAAAACTTAGCATAATAGTATATCTTCATTGGCAGAGTAACATGTAGATCGAGTGGATATTTTTTGCAAGTGATTAGAGAAAAAAGTGAATTATATGGTCAAAGAAAAGCAAAAGCCAACTTTATATGGATGGGTATGTTGGCACTTTAATATATATAGATATAAGTAGAGCCAAAAATTGACATAATACATACTTAGATTTCTTCTTGATCTCAACCGTTGGATGACTTTCATCCTAATCTCAAGCGTCAGATGGATTTCATCTTATCTCAAATTTATCTTTAGGTAAAATATCTCTACACATTTTTCAATGTGTAGATAAAGTAGACACAATTATTGAATGGAATATAATAGTTAGATTTTATTTTGATCTCAACCGTCGGATGGATTTCTTCATAATCTCAGCCGTTGGATGGATTTCATCCTTATCTCAAATTTATCTTTAAGTAAAATATATTTACACCATTCTTCAATCTATAAAATGAACATCATCTAGGACATTAACTCTAGGATTTTAATTCATTTCAAAATCAAATCAAATATTCTACTTTGTCTTCTGAAAATGAATTTCTATACTGGATGTTCATCTAAGAATAATGATGAAAATTCCTCCTCCTCCTCGTCATCATCTTCATCATCTTTAAATTTAGATGATACTGTTGCAGAAGCGCTAATCTTATAAAATATTCGCTTGAACAACTATATGTTGCAGTATTTACAAGAATCTCAAAATAATGAAGTTTTCAGAGGTGACCCCATTCCAGGTAAAAATATGCTATTAATGATACCTATCTTTAAATAATCCTTGATCATTTTATGATAACAGATTTTAGTCACTATAATTAAATCAAATAAAAGTTTGAAATTCGAACTCATAGAAATTTGAATTTTGAAATAGAGATCTACAATTTGAAAGCGTACAGTACTCCATACAGAAGGGACCAAAAATAGGAAAAAAGAATAGTACTCTTTAAGCTGGTGAAATTACCATATTAACCCTACCACGCAAGATCGACGTATTACATTCCAATATTCCATCTTTATCAAGATTTCTCAAATAGCATCACAACGGCCCCTCAATTCTCCTTAATAGCACAATAAGGTTAAAACTGTCATTACATACTAAACCACAACTAGGCGTGAGCCAATTTACAAAAAAGGCTCTAAATCACCAGATCCCGACACGTGTCCTCACTCTTCCTCCACTAGACAACCCAAAGGCCCTGATCCTACCCCCAAACAAACACATAGAAAGCACAGTAAATTTGATCCAATAGATTCAAGTCACACGGATCGATGACGTGGCAAATATTTGAAATCCCGCCCAAACGGAACCGGACTTGAAAATTTCATTGCTTATATTCAATTTTATGAGTGCACAAAATTTCTTTTGAGTCCCTAACCAAAGCCCCTTCTTATCTCTTCCCCTTTCAGCCCACAACACACACACACATCCAACGGGCATATAACTCTTTGTTTTTTCCTCTCTTGTTGTCTATACCATATTATTATTCTCAACCCTAAAGGTAACTCGTTAACTCACCTACGGGCCTGACTCGGCCGAGTCGTACCGGTTTACGCCGATTTCAACCGATTCTCACCGGTTTTTCTCCTTTTATTGCAGGTTTAATCATGAAAGGAGGTAAAACAAAGGCTAAATCTGATAACAAGTGAGTATATTTTTTGCTTTTGCTTTCCTTTTGATGTATTGATTCGTATTTGAGTTTTAGATCTACGATTGATGTGTGACTATGTGATATTCATGCCTCTTCTGAATCTGTATGATTTTATAAGATTTTTAATGATTATAGTATGCTTTTGGCTAATTATTACAGCCTATTTATTATACATCAGATATTTTCTGTTTATTTAGGATCTGTTTTTTTTTTGTTTATCGTGATTTTAATATGATTTTGGAGAATCATTACAGCTTGTCAGATATACATCTGTGATATTTTCCGGCGTTGTGAGCCTATGATATTGTATAATTTTTTTCGGTACTTAATGTGATTTTGACGATTTAATAAGCGAATATATATATATATATATATATATATATATATATATATATATATATATATATATATATATATTGTTATTTGGTAGTATTTATCAATAATTTTGTTGATTTTAGTGATTTTGATGTGATTTTGGTTCCTTATAAATGGCTGTTCGTGCATACTGTTGATATTTTCTGGTACTATAATCCTATAAAATGCATTTGTTTTTTATTTTTTTTTAATGTGATTTTTATGGATTATTACAGGCTCGGCGTTAAGAAGGCGGCTCCCCAGACTAAAAAGGAGAAGCAGGCTGCTAAGGATCCAAACAAGCCTAAGAGGCCAGCAAGTGCTTTCTTTGTTTTCATGTATACATCTGAACGCTTGTCTTAATTTTTTTGTGGACTTTTCTGTTTAGTAAATCCTGAATTAAATAGTATTTTTTAATTGTGATTTGTTGAATAAAGGGAGGACTTCAGGAAGCAGTATAAGGAAAAACACCCAAACAACAAATCTGTAGCTGCTGTGAGTATTTCCCCTTTACAGATCCAAAGTTATTGTAGAATTCTCCATTTTTTGTGTTTGACTTATTGTCTGATTGAGTTTTTGTTATCCGTGTAATCGTTTCTAGGTTGGTAAAGCTGGTGGCGACAAGTGGAAACATTTGTCAGATGCTGTAAGTATCTACTTTTCAGCATTTAACTTCTATAATATTTTTATTTGTATGTCCATAATACTGGCACAAGAAGAGTTCGACTACTGGTCAATAAGAATTCATGTAGCTGAGCCCGACTTGTTTCAGCCTGAGGATAGTTGTCAAAATTTTGTCAATTAGCTGTCTGATTTCTTGAATCATCTCATACCTAATTATGTTTTTGACAATAATATAGGAGAAAGCTCCTTACATAGCAAAGGCAGAGAAAAGGAAGGCTGAATACGAAAAGAACATGGATGCTTATAACAGGCGACAGGTAAAAACCTTTTGCGTATAGTTTCTTTATGCCCTCTATGTTATGATGCGGTTTTGGTTCTAAAGAACTCTTCATTTGTTCTGCTGTATAGGCTGGTGAGGCTGAAGAGGAGGAATCTGACAAGTCAAAGTCTGAGGTTGACGAGGAAGACGGAAGTGACGAGGTTTGTGTTTGTTGATGAAATGATCATTAGTTTCTTTACTGTTTTTTGTTTGTTTTGGTTTTGGTATTGATTTGGAAAATTTGTTTGCTCAGGAGGAGGAAGATGATGACTGAAGGAAATGTTAGCGAATGAAGAAATTGGTGGAGAAGCTGTGTAATATCTTAGAGATTTCCATATATGACTTCCTCTTTTTCCTATTAAATACTTGTCTTTTGCTTATCTTTTTGGGTATCTTAGGGTATGGAAAAAGATGAAATTAGGAAATTGCTGCCTTTAAAGCTCAAATGACTATGTACTTTTTAATTTGATGCTGCAGCTTAATGTTAAATCGGATAGGCCTTAGTTCTTTCTTGGCCAGTATATGGAAATCATGTGTTTTTCTAATTAATTAATTTAGCATCTTGGCAAAAAATATCTCTGGTGTTGATTTATCTTTTTCTGGTTATGTTTTCTTTTGACTTCTAGAGGTAGCTCTCTTGTCTGATTTTTTTCTTATTCTATGGTGGTGGTGGGACCAGATCTCATCCTTATAGATCGTACCAAGTGTTCAAAAATATCTTCCTGTCTTTTCAGTCGGATAAAATACTTGTGCATTCCAAGTTGTCTTTTCTTTTGGGGTGGTATCCCACCTTTTAGTTGAAATGTGAATAATTTGTCTGTTATGTATTGTCCGCGGCGTCAATGATATCAACAAAGATTTATCCTTTTTTATCCCTTTCTATTTCTCTTTGGTAATGTGTCATTTCCATGTGCTTTACTTGCTCTGTTTTTAATTGTATGCTGTTTTGGGTATCATTTTTTGTGTCTTTGATGTGTTTAATATTAAGTGACTAGTGTACAAAGTATAAGTGGGAGCGTTGAGAAGAGAGACTTATCGCCTTGTAGCTAAAGAAATGTTTTTCGTCTTTGCAATGATATTGTTTTTATTATACTAATCGTAATTATTGGGAGGTGTAGAGAGTGTATACCCCACCTAATATATTCTAAAATCGGTTGCTCTTGAAAAGGTTATATGTTTGTTAACAAGATAGCGCCTAAGGAAAATGTGCACACATTGCTCTGATTCTGTGGCATCTCTAACTGATGTGTTGCTTGACTAACAGGGAAGAAAATTGATTGTACATGATGTGTATGTTTCAATCAATTTTGTACAAAAAGTAAGAGATTTTTAGCTTATAAAGTAGGGAATTCTATAAGTTAACTGTTTACACCTTTACCTCAATCCAAAAGAAAGATATAACCACCGAAGAAGCTATTTCAAAGGTATACAATTTTGTTAGCTTATCATACTAAGTGCTATTTTTCGAAGAATAAATCTAAATTCAGCCACTTGAAACACCATCATGACAGCGCTTGCTATGAATTAAGAAGTGCTTCTTATCTAATATGTTGTTGACTTGCAATTTTAGTCATACTAGAATAAAATTAAGTATAAATCGAGCACGAAACTCAGTAACATGTGGGATCACTTATGAAAATTTAAGAAAATAAATTTAAATGCAGAATATTAAAATTAAAAGGTCTCTGAAACTTTACCTTTATTAATCGACTGTATTCTGTTCTCTTTCCCGCGGCGTTGAATGTAGTTTTAGTTTGGTTTTTGTAAATTAGTTTTTGCAAGTATTCAATAAGGGGACTTCTTAGCAAGGTTTTTCTTTCATTCCAGGAGCGTGCACACAACAACAACAACAATCCATTAAAATTCTGCAGGTGCGGCGTTTGGGGAGGCTAGTGTGTACGTAAACCTTACCCCTACTCAGAGGGAATAGGGATACCGTTTTCAAAAGACTTTCGGCTCAAGAAAACGATAAGAGACAATATATCACTTGTAGGAGAACACACACCTGTTTAAAAAAGAATGCCAAACATCCATGGTGCAATATTACGTTGTAAATGAATTTTCTAAATAAGTACTTTTTTTTTTGGTTTCTCATCCGGTGTTCGATACCCACATTGAGGCCCGACTAAATCCGGATTCGCGTCGGGAAGTCTCACATTGGAGGGTAAAGCGCTCCCTAACAAAGGAGAAGTACTTACTTTTAATGTAAGGAAAATAGTCAAATTTATCCATGTGTTATTCGAAATTAAGTAACTTTATCCGTTGTTAATCTTTACTCTAATGTTAATCGCACCTTTAGAAAAAAAAAGTAATTTTTTGTCTTGGCTCCTAATAGAGCTCCAAAGTGAAATAGTTATAAACCATAATCAAAATTTAACAGGGTCGTTTCAAGGATATGCGCGGCGTAAGGCCAAAGTTTAATATGAGGCCTAAACTTTTAAAAGAAAGTTATAATATATGTTTTTATTTGAAGTCTATTCTTCTAGCTTTTTTTTTGAAATACAAAGTTGTTAATAATCTTTTTTATAATCAATTTTCTCTAATTATTTTTATTCAATTGAAAATATAGCCAACTCATTTAATCTTTCTGGAGATATATATTGTTGATCTTAGATAAGATTTTATAGAGCAATAGAAGTATAGAATTATTGGAAGCTTAAAGGTATTGTTGAACAGTGGAGCAATGAAATTTCGGAGAAAGAAAGTGAGAAATGAAATCACGGAGAAAGAGGGTGAGTAAGAATATTAAAGAGAAAGACAGAAAATAGGTAGGAGTTTCTGAAATATGAAGAGATTGGAAAAAAGAAAGATTGACTTGGACATATTAAGAAAGGGAGAATAAATTTTGTATACATTATCTAATGAAAGAGTAAAACTGAAACTTTGAGAAAACTATTCATCTACTCATTTATAAATATATCAAGTTATTACTTTATTTACATATCTAAAGAGCTCTGTTTCTTTTATATTAAAAATTCTACTTTTGTAATAAAAGTACTAAATATTTTTATTTTAAAATATCTATAAACCAATTATTTTTAAAAAATGGGGCCCAAGAATTTCTCATAAAACTTGGTCAGGTGAAATTTACTTGTTAAACGCGAAGGCAAAATACAAGACAATTTGTTAAACGTCAAGATATAAATGGACCAACCAAACATTAAACTCAACAATCACAAAAATCCTTCTGCCGGTTCACGCCGGCTCATTTTGATATCTTTGCTCGATTTTTTCCGGTTTGGGATGTGTGGAGACTTGAACCATCTGTAAAATCATTAATTCTTCAGTGTGAAAACGCCACTGAGACGAAAATGGCAGCTACAGGAAAATGCTTCCTTGTCACTGGCTCTCCTGTAATAATACTCTTTTTGCGCTTCTTATCATCCATTTTTGTATCAAAATCTGAAATTGACTGTCATTTTTGTTTGCAGGGTGTTGGAAAGACAACTTTGATAGTCAGAGTACTCGAAACCCTCAGAAATTCCAATCCTAATTTGAAAGTCCAAGGTTTCTATACTCGTATGTTCTCTCTCTCTTCATTGTTCCTGTATAATATTGGCTGTATATATATTCTCATTATCTCTAATTATACTATTTGGAGTGTATTATTTACAAATATATACTATGATTGAATAACTCTAAGTTGTTGATTTGAATTTGGTGAAGGGGAGATTAGAGAAGGAACAGAGAGGGTTGGGTTTGAGGTCGTGACTCTCGATGGCCGTAAAGGGCTTCTTGCTTCTAACAAAATCTCCAGGTGCTTCTCATTTCTGCCTAAAATTAGTACTAAGTAATTTCTTTACACATGCATTATCCGGCTTATCTATTTGTTTTGGTATTTTATCTTGAGTGCATTGGTAAACAACCATTGTCTTTGTATAAGCTCAATATTACAACAATAACAAACCTAGTATAATCCCACGAGTGGCGTCTGGGGAGGGTAGTGTATACGCAGACCTTGCCCCTACCTTGAGGGTAGAGAGGCTGTTTCCGATAGACCCCCGACTCAAGGTTTGTATAAAGTCAATAGGTAATAGATTTTTTCTTGAGTTAAACATTTTGTGAAAAAAAAGAAAAAAAGGTGATACATGGTAGGTGTGCTTATAAAAGCTATGGCTTGTCACTTAAATTGATGAAACGATACGAAATTAGGGGTCATCACTTCATGGCGAAACCATGCCTTCAGAGAAGAATCGTGATCCCAATAAATTGTGCGTTTCACTTGTCATTTTTTCTCGTCAAGCCTCGTGGACCTTGTCACTTTTTTGGGCTCTTCGCTTTTAAAAACAATGCAAGGTGGATATAGAGGTGCTGGTTGTTGAACCAAGTGTGGTAGTTAAGTGAAGAAGCGTAGAAAGGTTGGGCACATTATCCTCAATTTACGAAGTTGAAGCAACAAATTTTCAGTCAAAAGGAAAAAAATTTAAAGAAAGAAAGGATAAAAGTAGAAGTGCTTGTGGAAAGTTTAATAGTAGTAGAAGGTTACCATTGCAGGTCATGACTTGAGATGGACCACAGTAATTACTGGTATACAATGAAAGATTCGGGTTTATTGGCTAGGTGAAATTGGGGCTTCTGGGTAACAAACGGGTTGTTGAACCTCCTCTAAGCTCATGACTCCAATAAGATTCAGGCTAGAGATTGGACATAAAAGTATGTTTAAACCAGTTCAGACATCCCAAAGCGATATGGTTAAAACGGAAAGAGATTTTGTACTCTTTAGACAGGTTTTAGTACGAACAGCCAAGAACACCACACTACCAGTTCGAGCATTTTCTTGCAAACCAAACCAATGGAGAAGAAAAGGGATAAGAAGCATTAGGAGAATATTGCCAGTGATCCCTGCCATTATAGCCCTTGTTATTCTTTCCTTGACCCGTCCACTATTTGAACCTTGGATGATGGATCGTTAGAAGAAGTTTGAGAGGACATAGAAGGTCCGTTTTGTGTCAGAGTAACTGCTAATAAGCTGTTTGAGAAGTGAATTAATCTGAGGTAGCTGTATTGATATGTGCTTCCTCAGGTAATAATAGGGGCTGGGAGATTATGAATGATGGCACTGACCGGTGGCATTAATCCTGGAAACAGAAGCGTGACAAGAGCGGGGTGATCCTTGGATGGTGTGAGTCACGACATTTTCTTTGACAGGTTTTCAATCCTTGGGAGGTTTCACAAGGTTGTCAAGAACAAGGCGTGAGAGACTAGTATTAATCTGGTTAAGGGTGACAGTGCTTTACTGAATCCATAAACAATACTTATCGTGAGTGGGTGATGGACATGGAATGGAACCATCCACCAAGAAGATGAAGTATTGATTTTTTAGCATAGTGAAAAAGAAGAGGTAATGCCTTTTTGGTATAGTGAGGAAACCTTCCAGGTGAGGTAGTTTGTCTAGGTAAATTCAATTGGTAAAAGTCCTCTGATGTTGGAATAGTTGTGCAGAAGATCAATAGAAGATTGAGGGGAGTGAACTCAGGAGAGGAAAAATAAAGAAACCTTGGTTTTGATATCAAGTTGAGACTATGAAATATAATGTTTGTAGTACTTTCTTATGATGAAGTAATAATTTAGTGATGTCCCTCCAAAAAAGGTAATAATTTAGTGATGATGTTTACACAATACTATAAAAAAAGTATAATAAAAGGTGGAGAACCTACACAAAAGTATGGTTTCTTAAGAACACCCAGTTATCTGTACTATCATGAATGTCTCGGGTGTCCAAAAGTAATATAAATTAAAGGCATACTCTAATTTGTACAAAGCCGTAATTCACCCCTCCAAAAGCTCTCATATTGCTGCACCCAAGGGTGTAGCTAGTGGTCAATAAAGTGGGTGCAACTTGGAGACAAACGGTTCAAATATAAATAGAGATAAAATACACCAGGTAATTTTTCCCATATGCCCAAGTCTTAGTGGGCGAAGTTACTTGGTACTTGTGCCGATTGGAGGTAATATGTAGTGGTGGAATAGTCGAGATGCACACAAATTAGCTTGGAACAACACCTCTATTAAAAAAGAAAGCTCTCATATTCCTTTCTCTTTCGCACCCACACCCACATAAATTTTTGGGGGCTACATTCCAAGTTCTACATCTACTTCATCTCCTTTTATATGTCCAGCTATTTGTCACATTCTCCCTTCATGTTGCTCTTCAGTACCGCATGTCCATAAGGTCAAGTGTTGTTTTCGAATCTCCACCGTGCATCATAATGCCTGGTCCTCGTTCCCAAATTTCCCTTTGTCACTTGCCTAATAATGCTCTTTTGAACTCCTTAAATCTTTTATTCTGCCCCCTCCAACAGCTAACAGCTAATTGTGGGTGTGACCACATTTGATTTACCGTATGAAAATTGTGTCCCATCATTTGTGTTCCATGAGAAGTTTATCTGAAGTTTTTCCAACTTTTCTGTTATACTTGTCTGTGTGAGTATGAGGAACATGTAATATGTTGTGATACTTCCCAGTGTACTCTTGATCAAGACTTAACCACTTTGGACAAATACCTTTTCTTTACCCTCACTCGACTTGTCATGTTCTTTCTTTCACAACAATGTAAACTGTAGGTCCCTGTTTGATGCTCCTAGCGGTAGCCCTATTATAAGTTGTTGGAAGTGCTTTTATCCTGTGGTTGATCTCCTGCAGTAATTGCTTAATGTTGTCCACCTCTCTCATTAGTACAATCTCACACATCTTTAGATTGATTTTTCAGCCTCGAAACCTCTTGGACCACATTAGGGCCTGTCTCAGGTAAGATAATTAGAGTATCTCAGCATTACAAAATTTACATATATCAGGGTATCATCTGCGAACAAGAGATAGAGTCTAACTTATCATTACTTCTAACCCTGCGGTAAATCCCTTCCAAGAACCTTCTGCCACCTCTTTGCCCATCATCTTGCTCACTCCATCATCAAAATGAGCAAAAAGAGAGATAATGAGTCCCGGTCTCAACCTTCTGGAGCTGTCGAGAAAACCAGACGGGCTCCCATAGACCAGGACTCAGAACCTCACCTTCGATATACAAAACTTAATCCATTTTTTCCGCTTTTCTCCAAATCCATCTTCATCATTACAAAATCCTAGAAATTCTAGTTCACGTGATCGTTGACCGTTTGAAGGTCAAATTTGCATTGGAAACTTGGTTCCCCCTCTTTTCTTCTAGTAGACTAGTACTTATTCTAGAAAGTTTATTCCCCATCAAGTTATCGGAAAATGCATTTCTCTGTGAAAATGGTAATGATATCCTAATTAATTGTGCCTCGAAGTATTTCTTGCCATTTATAGTATTATTGGCGAGAATTTTATGAATCGAAAGTACTAATGCGATGGAGATGTTGTGTTCAGCCTATTTCTTTTGTTATTGTATCCGTTGGTTTATAGCAGTGGAGAAATGAGAAGACTGAACAATTTGCTGTTTATCTACTAGTCCCTTTTTTCTCTGATGAATGATGTAAAATTTGATTTAAGTTGCTAGTTTCTGATAACATGCTCTTCCTCAAGTACCTATTTTGGATCATCACGTGCAGCATGAGTATTTTACCTGATTAAAAAAAAAACATGCAGCATGACTCATTATAGTTGAGTTATTTTCTTTGAAGTGATAACAAAAATGTCAAAAGGTATAGCTAATATATTAAGGTTGTTTTCTAGTTTAGGTCAGCAATATGTTAAATTGTCTGACTATGTTCCCATAAATAATGGCATGATTTTTGTATAATTGTTTCATATTTGCTGAAGCATTTTTAGCCATGCAGCCCAGAGTCTCTCAGATGGCCCACTGTGGGAAGATACAGGGTAGATGTTACGTCATTTGAGTCGCTGGCATTGCCAGAGTTGCAGGTTGGTTGAGTTTTTCAGCAGGATTTTAGTGCCTCATAAGAGGGTCTCTGACATTGCTGTCCTTTGCTTTGAGCGATAACTTTGTTTGTGGCTCTTCTTTAGTAGCTTATCTTGATTGTAAATTATAAAACATTTAATTTGTCTCATCTTTACTTCATCAAATAAATAAAAGACTTGTCTGACTGTAGTAGGTTGTATTTTTCCATTTGATGGTTCATAAATTTGTTAGGTAAGGGAAGATACTGATCTCTTCATAATCGATGAAGTTGGGAAGATGGAGCTCTACAGTTCTTCATTCTTTCCAGCTGTACTAAAGGTCCTGCAATCCAATATCCCACTCTTGGCTTCTATCCCCACTCCAAAAGCAGGCCGAGATATACCTGGAGGTATTTCCCTCTATCTGTATGTTGTGCTTTTGTGTAAGTCAAGAACTTACTTTTATCGCGATCACACTGGTAATTCTATATGCCAACTCCAAATCAATCACCCAGTATCTATCTATATACTACGGATTCATATTCATAGAAGAAATATCTTCTATTTTAGAGTGGTATTAGGGCCATATAGATTTAATGCAAGGGTCTAGAGTAACTAAAGGGGCAGCTCGCCGATAGTCAAAAAAAGAAAGGTTTTGCAAAAGATGCTAATCGAACTTCTTTTACTATTTACCTTCGTTAAAGTCAGAAGCTAAGGCTAAAAACTCCACAACTGTGTTTGCCAAACAATTCTGCCTGTACATGGATATACATAAGCTCTCTGCTTGACCTCTCCGCATAATCAACTCATGCCTCTTTTCTTGGTCATTTTTTCACAAATCTTATAAATTGTTAATTTGTTGGGAATGTTTGGTATGAAATTATTTTCCTGGAAAATAAGTGATTTTCTTGTGTTTGGTTAGTAAGCTGAGAATATTGTCCCAAGATCATTTTTATATTTTAGGCAAACACTATGGGAGGCGGGGTGAGCTGAAGCGAGTGGGTGTGTGGGGCAGTGGGCAGGGGTGGGTAGCAGGCGGGGGCATGGGGTGGCAGGGGTTGTTGGGGTGCAGGTGAGCAGGTGGTGGGGTGGCGGGGATGAGTGGATTTGGGGTAGGGGTAGGGAAGGTTGAAACCATTAATTGGAGAGTTATGAAAATGTTTTCCCTCCTCTTGGTAGGGAAGTCATTTTCCTGAAATTAGAGGAAAATAAGTTCATAAGGAAAATATTCTCCCAAACGTTTTAAGCCAACCAACACGGGAAATATCCTCAATACCAAATACACCCGTTTGTCTTTTATTCTCTGCTTTGACCTCCTTCTATGTTTTCCCTGAATGTTGGACTTACAAAACCAACATTCTTTTACTTTCTAAAAGAAAAAGTAAACCAACAAGTTTTTGGATTTTTGCAGTAGCGAGGATGAGAAATCATCCAGGAGCTAGCGTCTTCACACTCAATGCAAATAACAGGGATGCTATGAGAGAACAGATATGTTCCATCTTGGCAGATATGATGCAAAAGCCTTAGATGATGCAAGGGATAATGTTCCAGCTAATGTTGCAAAAGCTCTTATTATTAAACAAACTCTAATCTGGTAGTTACTACTTCCAGAAACTTACCTTCCCTATAGGATGCTTAATCACTGTTTTATCCTTTGGAGATGCACTATTCAAGAAGACAAGAATGGGACAAGTGGAATGTTTCCCCTTTTCCCTCGGAAGGTCAAACTCTTTGCCACTTTGAACATCATGGTGTAGAATGCTCAGAACTGCTGCTGCAATAGAGAGGAATTGTGAAGTTGAAAGAAAAATGGAGCTATGTTTTATAACTCTTAACTACTGCCATCTGCCTCTTCTCAAATTTCACCAATGTCACAGACTCAACTTTTTCACTGAAGCTTCAATTTCTTTGCTGTCTTAGTATGGTACTGCAAGGCTGAAAGATGCTAACTTGATGACTCTTCTTATTTGTAATTTGTGGATTGTAATCGTGCCAGCAGCTCTTTGGTGAACTTTGGAGTTGGGAAATCATTTGTAGATTATGATTGAGTTTTTAGTTCACATTATATCATTTCCTTTACATTCATTGTTTTGGGGCACCAAAAAACAAGAAACCAATATTTGGAGGTGAAGGTGTGATGCCTCTTGTTGAAGTTTCTTTATTAGGACACAATGGAAGGGACCTAAAGTTTTTACATGCTATATTCAGGAGGATGTGATATTGATTTCCTTTGCACTCTAGTGCAAAACATCATAAGCAAATAGATAAATTTCCTTTTCACTATGTCACAGTGTGCTTTTCTGAATTAGCTAGGCAAGAGTAAACCGTGTCCCCAGGCAAGAGGAACAGTTCTCAATCTCCTCGCAGACGATTCTCGCTGATCAAATTACATTGAGGCAATAAACTTCACCTTCCATTGAATAAAGGAAGTTTCAAACAAGCGCCACGAGCAGTAGCTTACACAAGATTTTACATAAACAATTTGTTACTATTCGTCTAGTAGGTGGGTTTAGATTTAGGACTACATTGGTTTTAAAGTTTTATTTCATGTCTCGGGTTGATGTTTCCCGTGATGCCCATGATGGAGGGCAGGCTGATGAGGGCGGGTCAAACAGGATTGACAGGCTTCTAGGCTGGCAAAACACCTTGGGCGAATCCAACATTTGAATGGGAGAGGAAAATAAAGAACTTTATAAGGCATGACACAAATTCACATGGTACACGCACTTTTGGGGCTCGATGTGGCTCAACCCGAAAGACAAATCCGTGCGGGCCTAAGCCCAATGCGGACAATACGTGCCATGAGCTTTTGTCGTAACAAACATGGTATCAGAGCTGATCTCCCTCAGTACGATGGTGGGGTAAACCTCAACGAGAACACTGAGTCGGGGG
>NC_031997.1:2400993-2422869 GCF_001879085.1 Nicotiana attenuata | reverse complement strand
GGGGGGGGAGGGAGGGGGTGAATGTGATGCCCATAATGTAGGGCAGACTGACGAGGGCGGATCAAGCAGGACTGACAGGTTTCTGGGCTGGCAAGCTTCTGAAGAAGGAGTGCACATGTCACCTTTGGCGAATTCAACATCAGAATGGGAGAAGAAAGTAAAGAACTTTATAAGGCATGACACAAGTTCACATGGTATACGCGCTTTTGGGGCTCGATGTGGCATAACCCGAAAGGCAAATCCGTACGAGCTTAGGCCTAAAGCGGACAATATGAGCTTGGGTCGTAACATAACGTTTATGTATGATTTTTTTGACAAGTTGGCGTTTGATCACCCCTCTTACTATCTGCCACTTGTCAGGACCATTACACAAACAGCATGACACAAATTCACATGGTATACGTGCTTTTGGGGCTCAATGTAGCGTAACCCGAAAGGAAAATCCGTACGAACCTAGGTCTAAAGCGGACAATATGAGCTTGGGTCGTAACATTTATGTTTATATATGATTTTTTTTGACAAGTTGGTGTTTGATCACCCCTCTTACTAATGGGTGTATCTGCCACTAGTCAGGACCATTACACAATTAATCATTCTTAGGGTTGCTATTTAGGGATTAACCAGTTCTTATTTTGTCATAACAATTTGAATTAAATAGTTCTTAATTTCAGGACAATTCAGGATATTTATGTCCCGAAAAATTAAACTGGAAAGCTGAAATTTAGGACGCATTGACTAATTCTTAGATAACAGCCCTTAAGAGTGGCTACATGGTGTTATTTCTTACTTATTGGCTCAAGATACGGGGCCTTGATTGTAAATACTGTTTCTCTCCCTAACGTTTGCTTAAAGGTAAATGGGCCAATTTGGATAACAAGTAATGTATGCTCATTGTAGATTATAGTTATAAATGTTAATTTCGCATACCACTTTTGATTGAAAAGAGAACCAATAGAGGAGTACAAATAAGCATG
This sequence comes from Nicotiana attenuata, assembly GCF_001879085.1. Taxonomy (NCBI): domain Eukaryota; kingdom Viridiplantae; phylum Streptophyta; class Magnoliopsida; order Solanales; family Solanaceae; genus Nicotiana; species Nicotiana attenuata. Next base: position 2,421,895 of record NC_031997.1, on the reverse strand, counting down.
GGATCAGAATAAATAAGAATATAAGTTGCATGGTCAGTTGATAAAAATAGAACGTAGTTTGGGGAAGGGGTGAGGGGACCAATAATTTTTAAATAAAATTGTATAGCTTTCATTATTAAGCTCACTAAAAACTCATGCCTCTACACTTTGCATGAACATGACACAAGTCTTCAACATCATTTCGATAAGGTTCCTTTTCTACCTTTAGGCAATAAGCCCCACAAGACTTTCATTTGCATCTTCAATTTTTTTGGGGCAACTAGGATTTTTTTTTTTTTTACATAATCGTGGTATCCAAGTTAGTTTGTACGCGCCTTGATTAATTCAATAGGTATATTATTTTTAACCAACGCAAGTACAGGGTAATTTTTATTCACCAAAATCTGAATAGATAAAAAGAAATCACCAAATATTTTTACATTTGTCGAGATTTGAACCTGAAACCTTTGGGAATACCTAGCCCCTAGTGTTTTTCCACCAGGACTCTAAATTTTAGAGTTTAGAACCAAAATGTGGTTCTTTTTGACAAGTGAGGCCGAAGTAAGTGTAAAAGAAAAGAGTGACATTTCTATATATAACGCCCTTTTAAAGGGCGCTATACTTTAACGTCCGTTTTGGACGTTAAGGTATAGCGCTCTTTAAAAGGTAAAAATAGCACGGTATAGCCCGTTTTCGGACTGGTCAATCAAAAATAGCCATCGTTTACCAAGTCAATAAAAAATAGCCACTATTTTGCTGCAATAGAGACCGGTCCAGCATAATATACTGGAGTTCGGTGCACTTGTGTATGAACTCCAGCATATTATGCTGGACCGGTATACTTTGCTGGCTCCAGTATAATATACTGGAGACTGGAGCACCGGTGCTCCAAACTCCAGTACATTATACTGGACCAATATACTTGCTGGAGCTCCAGTATATTATGCTGGAGTTCTAGTGCACTTATGCTAGAACTCCATCATATTATGCTGGAGTTCCAGCATACTTATTCTGGAACTCCAGTATAATATGCTGGAGTTCAAGTATACTTATGCTGGAACTCTAGCATAATATACTGGAGTATTTTCCGAGTTTTGAACAGTGTTTTCGCTCAGATTTATCTTTATATAAAAAGTGGCTAAATTTCGATTACTTTTGAAATTTGGCTACTTTTGAACGACCAGTTGTAAATCTGGCTATTTTTAAAATTTAGCATTATATATAAAACCTTTGTAAAATGCGTTATACCTGGAAGCTGATACGACATGTATGTATAGAGCTTTCATAAACCGCGCTATACATACATAAGTAGTCGTCCCCTTCCCTTTCCTCCACGTTTAAAAACCAGAAGCCCCCCCCCTACCCCTATTTAAACTCACGCGTCCCCCCCCCCCTCCCCCAATTAACTCAATAAAAAACTCTAGTGGACCCCACCCGTCCCACAAAAAGTAAAGAGTGTTGGTCCCACATCCTAGCTAAGCCTTCTATTATTGTGGGTTGCTTGTTTCGGACTCAAATTTTTAATTCTTCAACTTTTCGAAAAACATAAATCGAGGTATTCCGATTTAGTTTATATCGAAACTCGTATAAATAACACATATTAATTGTTTTGAATGTGTTCCATGTTGTTTTGTGTTTTTTTTTGCGATTAAACTGGTATGTTATTTTTATCCGGACTAAGATATTAGTGTTCTAAAAATATGTAAAAATTGAGAAGTCATTATTATTTGTTAATAAAATGTTAATGAATTACTTGTAGCGTTTTATATGTATTTTCGTGAATGTTTTGTGATTAAAATGTATTTGTTATTTTTATCTAGTTTAGATTATTTATTTGCTTAAAGACTAGTAATATAATGCCCATTTAGCGTAGTATCCCTGTAGTTTAAGTATCTCTTATACTGATAGATCAAACATAAGCTTTGTCCAATTTACAAAACTTAATTATTTAATTTACAAACAAACATATAAAATTTAAAAACTAACATGTAAAATAATAAAACTACCACATACAAGAATTAAAGATAGCTTGGTGCTACTTGGCCTCAAATATCGAGTCTGCAACCCATATGTGAATACTATGTCCAATCAAATATTGTATAATTATAAAAGTTAATTATTTAATATTCAAAACAAACATATAAAATTATAAAACTAACATGTAAAATAATAAAACTGACACATACAAGAATTCAGGATAGCTTGGTGCTACTGGGCCTCAAATCGAGCCTGGAACCCATATGTGAATACTCTGTCCAATAAAATATTGTATAATTATAGAAATTAATTATTTAATTTACAAAACAAACATATAAAATTATGAAACTAACATGTAAAATAATAAAACTAACACACACAAGAATTCAGGATAGTTTGGTGCTACTGGGCCTCAAAATATCGAGCCTGGAACCCATATGTGAGTACTTAATAATTAAATATTATAAAAATTAGTTATTTGATTTTCAAACAAACATGTAATTAATGTTGTTTAATTTACAGTAGACGATATCGACGTGCCGCCTATGCATCCCGGACCTTTCTGCGATGAGCTACTGTTGTTACAGGGCGATCATAGGTCCACCCACATATGTGAGGGAGAGTTACTGGCCCAGACTCTCCGCGCCAGGAGAGTGGACGGCATGTAGGATTTTCTGAAGGGCAAAGTTCTCCATCCCCGTGTAGTCACACACCTGCGGGATACGGGCTTCTACAGGATTTTGGAGATCGGGCGACTGCAGCTCGATTGGTCTTCGGTCACGGCCCTGATAGAGCGGTGGCGCATAAACGGTATCATCAACATCCATTTGGTTCCGTATACACGTTCTTTTTTGCACTTGTAGCTTACGCAAATAGTCCTTGTTACACACCATTTTAAATGGTTTCGGCGGCCAATAATGATCAGCACCCACTGGCTGCAACTGCCCACTATATGTGTTTAAGTATGCAGCAACACTGTATTGCTTATCAACATAGTTGGTTGGCCTTAAACTTGTATGTTGAAAGCACTTGATGGCATGTGAGCACAGCTTGTGGTAGATGGACCATTTCCCACAAGAACACAACCTACTAGACTCATTTACGATGTGTATATTATTCCCTCGGTTTTGATGGATAGCGGTGCGAACTTCAAAAATATTTCGTTCGTTGCAATACTGTAAAAATGAATGCCAATGTGCTCGCCCCCTGTATTTCTCAAATCTTTTCATTGGTATCGGCATAAATTCAACACCCATCTCCATCAATTCCGATGCACCTCTATGCCTTTCAACGAACCTCTCCGCCACGTGCAGACTTCAATAACCCGTTGAAAGACTCCGATACATTTGTAGTCAGGGTTCCCCATCGTCTGCCACCATCCGCATGCAATATCCACTTGTGAAGCTCATGTCACATCAACCACTGATAGGCTTTTTCGTCTTCCTGCCGGATTGATTCCATGCGCCTCCTGAATTTGCACTTCTGGTGATCAGTTGCACCCATCCATATTAAATCATGCAAGTCCTTGTTGGGATATTTCTTCTGGAGATCGGCCTTCAGGTGCCTCACACAGTAACAGTGATATGCATACGGTTCCTGTTATTCAGGCAAATGCTCTACAGAACTTAATATACCCCCATGCCGAATAGATATTAGACAAATACCTGAATGTTGTTTGACAACGTGCTCCTTCAAGTGGTTCAAAAATAGCGTCCACATCTCTTGGCATTCATTGGCACAGATGGCAAAAGCTAAGGGAAATATTCGTCCATTGGCATCTACTGCAACGGCGATCAACAGCTTAATATCATACTTTCCATAGACATGAGTACCGTCTATGGATATTACCGGACGATAATGCACAAAACCATTAATTGCTGGTTTAAATGCCCAGAACACGTATCTGAATATATATTTCGGTATTCCTGCACTCCGCTCAAGCTTCCATTCAACAACAGTCCCGGAGTTAAAGTGTTGCAATGCCATGTACTTGGGTAGAGCTGCAAATGACTTATCCCAGTCACCATAAACAATTTCAAATGCACGTTTGCGCCCGAGATATGCCTTCTTTTGGTAATAGTACCCCATATTCCTGGTGGACGGATGTAATACATTCTTTGATCTTGTACCTTGTGGACGCTTCAATGTGTGGAACCAGTATCAGTTGAAGAGAAATCAAGTCAACATACAAGTTGAAGTGATTCCCATTGAATGTGTCCATTTCATAAATGTGGGTGCCAATATATTTACCCACTTTCCACATACCTGTTTTCTTCTTTCTCGCACGCAGCATCCAGTGACAACCCGTAAAACATCTACGGCAAACAACCTTGAATACATCCGGACTTGACTCTCATACTGTCATCTCACGACACTCTTTTACGCTTGACATTTTTGCCGCCCTGCTTAGGCGTGCTTTATCAGGAAAAAGCATGCCCTTTGCCAGCACCGTTGGTCTAGACTCATCCCACATTGCTGCCCGAATATCATCAAAATCCCTTGTGAGGGCATCCACATCTGGTATACTTCGCAAATGACCAAGGTAGGGAATATGCCTTGAATGAAACGGCACGTGAGACTCGTACACTCTTGGTCTAACGGGAGGCGGAGCATGCTCCCTCGTCAAATCAGGTTTGGAATTCTCTTCCTCCTCCTCATCACCCTCGTCAAGGAAGGGTGTGTCATCTCCAAACTCATCGACATTATTTTCATAATCACTATTATCTTCCTGACTCTACGCATCTGCCAAGTCCCGAGTAAATACGTCGTCTACGGGCAACTGAGTGAGGACAGGACCATCAAGTTGCTCGTTTTCACTGCACAAGCAACAAAATAATAAGCTACTCAAATTGATAAATACTTTACATATAGCTATATCACTTCACTTACAAGTCGTAATGTGTTGACATTCCATGATGGACATTATCCTATTGGTGATGACTCCCAAATGGACCACCATGATCCAATACACCAAAACTACGCATATTCCAACTGGGCGTGGGTTCATAACTTGTAAAATTTATATCTGGACGGTATCCCCTGTGGAATATATGAGTGTTAATACAAAATCAATACAACAAAAATAAACATCGTAACACAAAGGAAAATTGAAGTTTGCCACTCGTCTTGTGGATTATGTATAGTAGGAGAGAAATTACTTCCTCGCTCCTCATTCACAAGTGGAGATAAGTTTAGATCCGGACAAACTCTTTCAGCCGGAACCTGTTCGGCTAAAACTGCTCCAGAATAATCACTCGATGATTGAGGGTTATCCCAACTTTGCGCAACCTCATTATTCCGAACGTCTTCAACCTTCACGTACATTTCCAACATTTTTATCAAAATTAATTCCCGGTATTCATCCGGAGTCCCCAAAATATCTCTCAGAGTTTCATCATCCTCGATGTTAAACTTAGCGTAACAAGCAACCCCTTGCAGAGTGACAGAATACGGATATCTTCCGATTACTTTAAGGTTCACCGAACGTTCCTCACACTCATTTATTACATAAAAACGATACCAATCTATCGTACTCTATTGCAAGTGCCAACTTAACATGATACTGTGGAGATAAACTATAGCTCACAGAGTTATTCGCCACCATAACCTCCCCCCCGCACCCAACCCCCCCAATATAATGACCCTTACTTTTCGCTCTTTAGACATTATGAAAAGATGCTTGAGAATTTAACAAGAAGAAAATTTTTAACAGGAGTTAGGAATATTTTTGAATGGATTTTTGTAAAATCCTTAACGCCTTTAAATAAGGCAATGCCTAGCTCGGGGGGTTGATTTTTTTGAGGTATAGCGCCCTTTTAAAGGGGGCTATACCCATTTGAATTATTGTTATGTCAGTTAAACGCAGGAGACTTATTGGTGGGCCCACAAAACAGGTATAGCGCGCTTTATAAATGCGCTATACATATATGTCTTATCAGCACCCAGGTATATCGCCTTTCTTAAAGGTGTTTTTTATATAACGCGCTTTTAAAGTGTGCTATACCTTAACGTCTTTTTAAAAGCGCATTATATATAGAAATGTCACTCTTTTTTTTTTACACTTGTTTCGGTCACACTTGTCCAAAAGAACCGCACTTTGATTCTGGACTCCTAGATTTTATAGTTTATACTTCCTAACCAATATTGCTATCAAGTAGTCAGGTAGCTGGTTCATTAATAATTTAGTTTTAACTGTTGAAGAGGAAAAAAAATTAGGAAATGGAAAATGGCAAGTTGAACTTACTTCTAACACTTGCAATTACACCATGTTTGCCAAGTGATGAAGAATTAGTTGTAACAACTACGTTTCAGTCCCAAAATAAAATTGGAATTGGTGATATGAATCCTTACTTTTTTCCTTAAGCTCAACTCATATCATCGTGATGCGTACGAAGAATTGGTTAAGTAGTTATATTTAGGTTTAATCTTGCCTTATAATTTCTTAATAAGTTATATTTAGGTTTAGTCTTGCCTATAAGTTCTTAATCAAATGGAAGGACAAATAGAATAACATTGTTGCCTATAGTCTTGCCTATAATCTTGTTTTTCTTAACGCCGATTACAGCAATACCGTTGAGTTATATATGTTGACAGTATAAAATTCTTTATGTGCAATTTAATTGGTTATATTCGATAGATTATTGCTCTATTTTCAAGTAATTATATCAAGCTTGCTATGGATAACTACCTCTTGTTATACATTAAAATTTGATAGTAAAACGGATTTATATATTGTTACTACATAAAATTTAAATTCCGAAGGAAAAAGCAAAAGTAGTTGTTATACTTATTGTACAACTCACCCTTGTCCTTATGTAGGGAATTGATTTGTGTTTTCTATATTAGTATGTTTACCTAATCAATATATATATATATATATATATATATATATATATATATATATATATATATATATATATATATTAAAGGAATAAAGTTACCATATATATTTGACATTGTGGTTAAGCCAAGTGGCAAGCTAATAAACGATAATACTATATGGTAACTTTATTCTATATTTTACTATGTTAATCAAATAAATAAATAAATAAATAAACTGAATTTGACTTAAAAGTTTATTTTGAATTTATAGATAAAGTTTTAAAATTTTGAATTAAAATAAAAAAGAATTTTATCTTTTATTATCATGTTATCATACCTAATTCGGTTAATATCATATGCAATCATGTTAGGAACTTTTGTTATCTTTTTAAATTAATGCTACTTCGCCTATTGCAAAAACAAACAAAAAAAACTGCATATAACTATAAAAACCTTTCACATTTAAGCCCTATAATTATAGTTCTTTAAAACACTATAGCTAGATTTGAATAAAGTGAATTTCTTTTAAAATAATATAATATATAGGGTACACGTCTATGTTTATGCAGATGAAAAAAAAGAGTTTAACAATCGTATAAAAGTTTACTTACATATATAATAAAGTAAACCCACATGCTGGAGAAAGAAACATCACAAAAATCAGTCAATATTAAAAAAACGTTATTTTTTTTTCTTTTTAATAATAACAATCAACTTATTTAATATTTAGTGATTCAAAGAACAAAAAATATATATATATAGAGTATTCAAAATTCAAAGTATGTGGTTAGACATATCGATAAACTCAAAATGGAGTCATACTAAAATAAAATTTCTCCGGCTAAAGAATCATTTAAATTTTTAGATAGGTGATTAAAGTAAATTTTAAATTAAGGATAATATCTTCACTTGCAATAATCATTATTGAAATATATATATATATATATATAAAGTTTTAGAAATAACAATTGCATATAACTATAAAATCCTTTCACATATAAAACCCTATAATTATAATTCTTTAAAACACTATAGCTGAGATTTGAATAAAGCGATTTTTTTTTAAAATAGATATAATATGAAGGGTACATGTCTATGTTTATCCAAATAACAGAAAAGAGTTTAAAAATCGAATAAAAGTTTACTTACATATATAGTGAAGTAAACCTATATGCCGGAGAAAGAAACATCATAAAAATCATCCAATATTCAAAAAAAGTTTTTTCTTTTTTCTTTTTGAAGAATGTTTGTTTGAAGAGTCAATTTGCATACATGGACATACAACAAATAACAAACTTTGGCTATACAATTGCTATCATTAGTTTCAATTTAGCACCTTCAAGGAATTAAAAGGTATAAGCTGAAACCTCTTCAAGCCAACATTGCAAGGGTATAATATTTTTTTCGNAAGTTTGAATCATTAGATTATGTGAAAGATTTTTTTCTCGAATTCAACAAGAGGGATATTTGTTTCTAATTGATAGTTTCTATAGCGATTTTCAATTGTAACAAAATAAGGTAGGGGTAAGGTCTGCGTACACACTACCCTCCTCCCACAGTGTGGGATATTATTGGGTATGTTGTTGTTGTTGTGTGTGTGTGTGTGTATATATATATATATATACACACACACACAAAATTTAGAATGTGTGGCAGGAGATATCGATAAACTCAAAATGGAATCATACTGGAGTAAAGTTTCACCGGCTAAAGAATCGTTTAAATTTTTAGATAGCCGATTAAAGTGATTTTTAAATTAAGGATAATATCTTCACGTGCATCATTATAAAGATAATCATTATTGAAAATATAGAAAGTTTTAGAAATTGAAATTTCAAAATAGAAATACTTTTTAAAAAAAATAATAACATACCAAATAAGAGTTCAAGTCGTAGTAAAAGAGTCACGTCGTAACCAAAGAATCTTTCATATTGTGTCAACCTTTGTGCTTTGCCATAAATACGAGTTATTATTTCGCTTTATGGAATTTTTAGATTCCAATGACACCAATAAGAATTGTGCAAAAATAAAATTATCAACACGAGATTTGAAAAAATGTTAGTCTTTTTTCATGTAGTGGTGCTTAATTAATATCTGACGATTATCTATAATTATCTGGAAGGTTTAAATTTTAAGGTTATTTACATATAATTCAAATAACTCAGATACTTAACATGGTTAATGCCAAATATCAAAATGGAGTCACACTGGGAAAAAAAAATTCAGTGGCTAAGTTTTTTTTTTCAAATTTTTAGATAGCCGAATAAAATGAGTTTTGAATTAAGGATAATACTTTCACTTAAATTATTATAAAAATAATTATTATTGACAAATAAAGTTTTAGAAACTGAAATTTTAAAATATAAATATTTTTTGGAAGATATCAACACGCCAAATAAGTGTTCAAGTAGTAGTAAAAGAGTTAAGTCGTATCCAAAGTGTCCTTCATAGTCTCAACCTTTGATCGTTTTGCCATAAGTACGAGTTATTATTTTACTTCCTGACTATTTTTAGGATCCAATGTCACGACAAAAATTATACCAAAAAAAAAAAAATATTATAACTAGGAGATTTGAGAAATGGTTAATCTTTTCCTGTAGTGGTTCTTAATAAATATTCAATGATTATCTATATTTATCGAGAAGGTTTATATTTTAAGATTATTTACATATAATTCAAATAACTCAAATATTTGACATGATTAGTGTCCGCGCATCTGCGCGGATTCTAATACTAGTATAAAAAAAAAATATAAATTGGATCCACGAAAGGCGACCCTAACTCAACTTTAAAATGAAATGGGAAATTTGTTGTTTGCCTTTCAAAAGGTATTTAATAATTTTTGGAAATTGCTTGCCGTCTTGAACATGATTAATATTTTTATATAGTTTAAATGCAGTTATAAATTCAGCATTGATTTGCCAGGCATATTTATAAGGCAATGGGATACATCGAGTACACCTAATCCCATTATTAAAAGGGGTTTTAACATATTTGGCGGTCGTCCGAAAATAATTATAATTGCTAATTCAATCTATAAAAAATATATATTGAATATATATATATATATATATATATATATTATATGTACAATAACAACAACAACAATAACGGCCCAGTATAATCCCACATATATTATATGTTAATATATATAAAAAAAAATATTTTCCGGCTGTTATTTTGGAGTGTGGTTATACAGTGTAGATATTTTTAATACGCAAGATATTGTAGTTAAAATAAATACTGTCTATGAATATAGTTGTTTCGAACCAAAGTAGAAACTTTTCCAAACCTAAATATATAAATAAACGATTCACAATTTCCCAATTTTTAATTGTCAAGATCACTTAGGGATCATTTAGTTTTTCTTTCTACTTTTTCCATTAGAAAGAAAGTTTGATTTCTCCGATTTGGGTAGTAGAAAAAGATCGTGTACCTTTTTTGTTTCACACTTATATCCCTTTTTAAGGCCGTGACTAATCTGAATTTGCTCGGTCAATTAAAAGGAAAAATGCTCCTTACTAAGATTTTTTTCATTCTCAGGTTCAAATCACCTCTAATTAAGGGCAGAGCGATCCTATTTATAATCTATCCCACAATAACTCTTAGGTGTTAAAGATTGTAGAGAAAATTACACTGTATTGCTGCTCAAAAAAATAATATCTGCAAAATGTATATTTTTTGTATGTTAATATATAATATATAATTTTTATCATTATATATTTTTTGTATATTTGACCAGCAGATGTAATTGCCTGAGATTGTATACCTTACTCCTTGTGTGTCACGATCCGGATTTCCCACCCTCGGGAGTCGTGATGGCGCCTACTCGTAGAAGCTAGGCAAGCCACGAAATTATAAAATCCTAACTCTTTTGTTTTAATCCTTTTTACGACATACATTAACAAGTGATAAACATTTAAATAACAACCGAATATGAGATTTAAGCGGAAGACTTAGACAAAATGAACCAAAAATGATAAGAAAATCCCCATATGTCCCTACCCAGAAACTGGTGTCACATCATTCACGGACTACTAAGATTACTACATACAACGGTTTGAAAGAAAGTAACACTGTCTGTCTCGAATACAAGAGATAACAGAACATAATAAAAGATAGAGGAGACGCCGGGCCTGCGGACGCCTGCAAGGCTACCTCGGTGTCTCGGTAGACTGAAGGCTGGCCCCCGAACTACTGTTGCTGTCCCAGTGCTGCCTCGGTATCTTCACAGAGTGCAGAGTGTAGTATCAGCACAACCGACCCCATGTGCTGGTAAGTGTCTCGCCTAACCCCGGCGAGGTAGTGACGAGGCTAGGACCAAACTCCAGACAAACCTGTGCAGTCATACAATATATGGCGGAAAATAAACAGGTAACAAGCAGTTTAAAAGGGAGGGGGTACATGCTTCGGGGAACAGATCAAATCCAACAGAACTTAATAAGATATGGAAGGACAGTTCGATATATACAACAAGGCAATAATACTACTGTTGCGGCGCGCAACCCGATCCCTTATCATTTAACATTGTTGCGGCGTGCAACCCGATCCACATATATAACTGTTGCGGCGTGCAACCGGATCCAATATAATATCTGTTGCGACGTGCAACCCGATCCAATATAATATCTGTTGCGGCGTGCAACCCGATCCACATATATATAATAATAATGTTGCGGCGCGCAATCCGATCCATATATATAATATCAACAGTGTTCATAATAACAGTCCCGACAAGGGATCAACAATAGACTACACTATCCCGGCAAGGAAATTCAACAGTACAAGTATATACGTCCCAGCAAGGGAGAATCAGCTACAACCAATTTCAACTCAACTCCTACTCATCTCAGTTATCACCATTTCTCAATCATAAGTAACTACCACGAAAACAAACCAAGTCTTTACTCATTATCAAGGATTCACCCACTAATGCATTCGTAGAATCATTTAACAATACCACAAGTATCAATTGAGGACTCACGGTCATGCTCGACACCAACGTATAGATACTCGTCACCATGCCTATACGTCGTACTCAACAATAAGCAAATAGCAAATAAGACTCAACTCCTAATCCCTCAAGCTAAGGTTAGACCGAACACTTACCTCAAACTTCCACGGCCAACTCAAGCCTCAAATACCGCCTTTCCTTTCGAATTTGGCTCCAACACAATGGTATCTATGCATAATCGATTCAATAACATCAATAAATGCTAAACAATCCAATTCCAATGCTTAATTATAGCTTTCTAATCATTCTTCCCAAAACCGACCCCGGACCCGCTTGGTCAAAACACGAGGTTCAGACCAAAATCAAATCACCCATTCACCCACGAGCCCAAATATATAATTATTTCCAGAATCCGACCCCAAAACGAGGTCTAAATCATAATTAATCAAAAAGCCATAACTCTACCCAAATTCCTAATTTTCTACCCTTAATCTCATGTTTTAGGCCTAGAAATCTAATGGGTGTTAATGGAAATTGAAGTAAATGAGTCTAAGATTACATACCTATGAATTTGTGGTGAAATCCTCTTTCAAAAATCACCCAATTTGGAGTTAAGATGAAGATGTTATGAAATTTTGAATGAATCCCGAAATGCTACTGTTTTGGGTCTTTTAAAATAGCTGGGCAAAAACCTTCTTCGCGTTCGCGACAGACACATCGCGTTCGCGATGAACAAATTTGGTGTCCCCTCCCTAGAACCCTACGCGTTCGCGAGTGGAGGGACACGTTCGCGAAGGGTCTCCCCCCTCAGCTTCGCGTTCGCGTCTCAACCTTCGCGTTCGCGAAGAAGAAAACTGGCACTTGGGAATTTTGCCTTACGCGTTCGGGAGTGGGACCACGCGAACGCGAAGAACAATTTCCCTGTGCACTGAACAGCAAAATCTGCAACATTTCCTTAAGATCAAAACATCCCGAATCACATCCGAAATACACCCGAGCCCTCGGGGCTCCTAACCAAACATACGTACTAACTCAACAACATCATACGAACTTATCCGTGGGATCAAATCGCCAAAATAACCTCAATAACAACGAATTAAACCTCAAAATCAAAGGATTTTTCTCAAACTTCATAAAACATCAACTTTAGAAATTTAGGTCCGAATCACGTCAAACTACGTCCGTTTTTCACCATATTTCACAGAAACATCTTAAATCATATATAAGACCTGTACCGGGCGCCGGAACCAAAATACGGGCCCGATACTAACATGTTCTAATCAAATTTCATTTCAAATTTTCTTAAACAATTTCAGAAAACAATTTCCTTTAAAAATTTATTTCTCGGGCTCGGGACCTCGGAATTCGATTTCGGGCATAAGCCCAAGTCCCATATTTTCCTACGGACCCTCCGGGACCGTCAAATCACGGGTCCGGGTCCGTTTACCCAAAAAAATGTTGATCGAAGTCAAATTAACTCATTTTATAGCCAAATTTTACCATTTTTTCAAAGATTTTCATATTTAAGCTTTCCGGCTACGCGCCCGGACTGCGTACGCAAATCGAGGTGACTCTAAATGAGGTTTCCAAGGCCTCGTAATCATAGAATTTAATTTAAATTAAGTGATGACCTTTTGGATCATCACATCCTCCACCTCTAAAACAACCGTTCGTCCTCGAACGGACAGAAGAAGGAAGTACCTGAGTCGGGAAAAATATGGGGATAACGGCTCCGCATATCGGACACGGACTCCCAGGTCGATGCCTCAGCAGGCTGACCTATCCACTGAACACGAACAGAAGAAAAACTCTTTGACCTCAACTGACGAACCTGCCGGTCTAGAATAGCCACCGGCTCCTCCTCGTAAGACAAGTCCTTGTCCAACTGGACAGTGCTGAAATCTAACACGTGGGATGGATCGCCGTGAAACCTCCGAAGCATGGACACATGGAACACTGGATGCACGACTGATAAGCTCGGCGGCAATGCAAGTCTATAAGCCACCTCTCCCACTCGATCAAGAATCTCAAATGGACCAATGAACCTAGGGCTAAGCTTGCCCTTCTTCCCGAATCTCATCACGCCCTTCATAAGCGACACTCGGAGCAATACCCGCTCACCGACCATGAAAGACAAATCTCGAACCTTGCGGTCGGCATAACTCTTTTGCCTGGACTGAGCTGAACGAAGCCTATCCTGAATGATCCTGACCTTGTCCAAGGCATCCTGAACCTGATCCGTACTCAACAACCGAGCCTCCCCCGGATCAAACCATCCAACCGGAGACCGACACCGCCTACCATATAAGGTCTCATAAGGAGCCATCTGGATGCTCGACTGGTAGCTGTTGTTGTAGGCGAACTCCGCTAAAGGAAAAAACTGATCCCACGAGCCTCCAAAGTCAATGACACAAGCTCGGAGCATATCCTCCAATATCTGAATAGTCCGCTCGGACTGCCCGTCCGTCTGGGGATGAAATGCTGTGCTCAACTCAACCCGCATGCCCAACTCTCGCTGAACTGCACTCCAGAAACGCGAGGTAAACTGCATACCTCAGTCCGAAATGATAGACACAGGCACACCATGAAGACAAACAATCTCCCGGATATAAATCTCAGCTAACCTCTCAGAAGAATAGGAGACTGCCACAAGAATGAAATGTGCTGACTTGGTCAGCCTATCAACAATGACCCACACTGCATCGAACTTCTTCCGAGTCTGCGGGAGTCCAGTAACGAAGTCTATAGTGATCCGCTCCCACTTCCACTCGGGAAGCTCAATCCTCTGAAATAAACCACCAGGCCTCTGATGCTCGTACTTAACCTGCTGACAATTCAAACACCGAGCTACATATGCAACAATATCCTTCTTCATCCTACGCCACCAATAATGCTGCCGTAAATCCTGATACATCTTTGCGGCGCCCTGATGAATAGAGTACCGGGAGCTATGGGCCTCCTCTAAAATTAACTCTCGGAGCCCATCCACATTAGGCACACAAACTCGACCCTGCAATCTCAAAACTCCATCAACATCTAACGTAACCTGCTTGGCACCTCCGCGCTGCACCGTGTCTCTAAGGACACACAAATGGGGATCATCTTACTGCCGATCACGGATACGCTCCAATAATGAAGAACGAGCGACCGTGCAAGCTAACACACGACTGGGCTTAGAAACATCTAGTCTCACGAACTGATTGGCTAAAGCCTGAACATCCAAAGCAAGCGGTCTCTCATCGACCGGAATATAAGCAAGACTGCCCATACTGGCTGACTTCCTACTCAAAGCATCAGCCACAACATTGGCCTTTCCCGGATGATATAAAATGGTGATATCATAATCTTTCAACAATTCCAACCACCTCCTCTGCCTCAAATTCAACTCCTTTTGCTTGAGCAAATACTGAAGACTCTTGTGATCCGTGAACACCTCGCATGCCACGCCATACAGATAATGCCTCCAAATCTTTAATGCGTAACCATGGCTGCCAACTCCAAATCATGAACCAGATAGTTCTTCTCATGAATCTTCAACTGCCGCGAAGCATAGGCAATGACCTTGCCACCCTGCATCAACACTGCACCAAGCCCAATACGAGAAGCATCACAATAAACTGTATAAGGCCCTGAACCTGTGGGTAAAACCAACACTGGTGCCGTAGTCAGAGCTATCTTGAGTTTCTAAAAGCTCGCCTCACACTCATCCGACCACCTGAACTGGGCACCCTTCTGGGTCAAACTGGTCATCGGCGCTACAATAGATGAAAACCCCTCCACGAACCGACGATAGTAGCCTGCCAGTCCCAAGAAACTCCGAATCTCTGTAGCTGATGCTGGTCTAGGCCAGTTCTTGACTGCCTCGATCTTTTTTGGATCAACCTGAATACCCTCTGCTGACACAACATGACCCAGAAATGCAACTGAACTCAACCAGAACTCACACTTCAAGAACTTTGCATATAACTGACTATCCTTCAGAGTCTGAAGAACCACTCTAAGGTGCTGCTCGTGCTCCTCCTGGCTGCGGGAATATATCAATATATCATCAATGAAGACTATCACGAACGAATCCAAATAAGGCCTGAACACTCGGTTCATCAAATCCATAAAAGCTGCTGGGGCATTTGTCAACCCGAATGACATAACCAAGAACTCATAATGCCCGTACCGAGTGCGGAAAGTTGTCTTAGGGACATCGTATGCCCTAATTCTCAACTGATGGTAGCCAGATCGCAAGTCAATCTTTGAAAATACCTTGGCACCCTGAAGCTGATCGAACAAATCATCAATCCTCGGCAGCGGATACTTATTCTTGATTGTATCCTTGTTCAATTGCCGGTAATCAATACACATTCTAATTGACCCATCCTTTTTTTTAACAAACAACACTAGCGCACCACAAGGAGAAACACTGGGCCTAATGAAACCCTTCTCAAGCAAATCTTGCAACTGTTCCTTTAAGTCTTTCAACTCAGGCGGGGCCATACGATATGGCGGTATAGAAATGGGCTGAGTGCTCGGAGCCACATCAATGCAAAAGTCAATATCCCTGTCGGGCGGCATACCCGGCAGGTCTGAAGGGAATACCCCAGGAAACTCACCGACAACGGGCACAGAATCAACAGAGGGGACCTCAGCACTAGAATCACGAACATATGCCAAGTAGGCCAAACACTCCTTCTCGACCATATGCTGAGCCTTCACACACGAGATAATACTGCGGGTAGAATGACCAGGAGTCCCTATCCACTCTAAACGAGGCAAACCCGGCAAGGCTAAGGTCATAGTCTTGGCATGACAATCCAAGATAGCGTGGTAAGGTGATAACCAGTCCATCCCCAATATAACATCGAAATCAACCATGTCCAGAAGCAACAAATCTACACGAGTCTCAAGACCCCCAATCACCACAATACAAGAACGATGGACTCGATCTACCACAATAGAATCACCCACCGGTGTAGACACATAAACAGGAACACTACAAAGAATACACTAGGCATAACCAGATACGATGCAAAATAAGATGACACATACGAATATGTAGACCCTGGATCAAACAACACTGAAGCATCTCTATCACAAACCAGAGCGGTACCTGTGATAACCACATCTGAAGCCTCAGCCTCGGGCCTGGCTGGAAGAGCATAACATCGGGGCTGGGCCCCACCACCCTGGACTACCTCTCTGGGACGGCTTGCAGTTGGCTGGCCTCCACCTCTGACGGTCTGAGCTCCACCTCTAAATCCTCTACCTCCACCTCTAGCACCTCTACCCCCGCCCCTAGCTGGCTGAGCGGTCTGAGGAACATCTGGTGCCTGAATCATAGCACGGGAACCCTGCTGTTGCGACTGAGTACCCACCAACCTCGGACAAGCCCTCCGGATATGACCATACTCACCACACTCATAACATCCACCAGAATGCTGCAGCTGAGGAAACTGAGACTGACCCTAGCGACCTGAATGACCTCCCCAAAAACTCTAGATCGGTGGTGCACTGATGGAAGCTGGTGGTGCACTGTAGAGCTGCTGATCAGAATACTGCATGCGAGAACCACGACCACCTGAAGCACCGTGAGAAACCTGAAGGGCTGACTGAAAGGGCCTAGGAGGATGGCCTCTACCATATGAATCTCTACCTCCAGACGAGGTACCACTGAATCTCCCTGAATAACGGGGCCTCTTATCCGCTCCATGACCACCCCCCTGTGATAGTACCATCTCAACTCTCCGGGCCACATGGGCCGCCTCCTGGAAGGATATCTCACTCCTAGCCTCTCTAGCCATCTGGAGACGAATCGGCTGAATGAGTCCATCAATAAACCGTCTCACTCTCTCCCTCTCAGTGGGAAGTATAATAAGGGCATGGCGAGCCAAATCTATGAATCTGGTCTCGTACTAGGTGACAGTCATGGATCCCTGCTGAAGGCGCTCGAATTGCCTCCGATAGGCCTCTCGCTGTGTAATAGGGAGAAACTTCTCCAGAAATATCTGTGTGAACTGCTCCTAGGTCAAGGCTGGCAATCCTGCTGGTCTAGCTAAGCAATAATCCCTCCACCAAGTCTTGGCGGATCCAGACAAACGAAATGTAGCAAAATCAACCCCATTGGTCTCAACAATACCCATGTTCCGAAGAACCTCGTGACAGCTGTCCAGATAATCCTGGGGATCCTCAGTAGATGCACTGCTGAAGGTAGTAGTGAAGAGCTTGGTAAACCTGTCCAATCTCCACAAAGCATCGGCAGACATGGTTGCACCATTGCCGGTCTGAGCTACCATACCCGGCTGAACCGCTCCAACTGGCTGAGCTGCTGGAGTCTGAAACTGGGGAGCTGCCTGCTCTGGAGTGCGAGTAGCAGGAGTCTGGGCTCCTCCTCCAGCCTGAGAGACGGCTGGTGCTACAGGAAGTAAACCTGCCCTGGTGACACTCTCCATAAGGCCCACTAGACGGACCAGAGCGTCCTGAAGAACTGGGGTAGCAATAAACCCCTCTGGGACCTGAGCTGGGCCCACTGGAACTGCTGGGGTTGGAACCTCGTCATCAAAATCAACTGAGGCTCCGCTACGGGTGCTGCTTCCCTGGGCTGAGCTATGCCCCTGCCTCGGCCTCTAGCATGGCCTCGGCCTCGCCCTCTGCCCCTAGTGGGAGCTGCTGCTGGGAGCTCGGGCTGCTGATCGGTAGATGAGGAAGCGCGTGTTCTCGCCATTTACGAAAGCACAGAGTAGGACTTCAATTGGCATTGAGAAACAAACCGCACGACAAGAAAGAACAAATGTGAAGTTTTTCCTAACTCTGTAGCCTCTGGGGGAAAAATACAGACGTCTTCGTACCGATCCCTCAGACTCTACTAAGCTTGTCCCTGAATTGTGAGACCTATGTAACCTAGAGCTCTGATACCAACTTGTCACGACCCAAATTTCCCACCCTCGAGAGTCGTGATGGCGCCTACTCGTAGAAGCTAGGCAAGCCATGAAATTATAAATCTTAACTCTTTTGTTTTAATCCTTTTTACAACATACATTAACAAGTGATAAACATTTAAATAACAGCGGAATATGATATTTAAGCGGAAGACTTAGACAAAATGAACCAAAAATGATAAGAAAATCCCCATATGTCCCTGCCCAGAAACTGGTGTCACATTATTCACGGACTACTAAGATTACTACATACAAATGGTTTGAAAGAAAGTAACCTGTCTGTCTCGAATACAAGAGATAACAGAACATAATAAAAGATAGAGGAGACGCCGGGCCTGCGGACGCCTGCAGGGCTACCTCGGTGTCTCGGTGGACTGAAGGCTGGCTCCCGAACTACTGTTGCTGTCCCAGTGCTGCCTCGGTATCTGCATAGAGTGCAGAGTGTAGTATCAGCACAACCGACCCCATGTGTTGGTAAGTGTCTGGCCTAACCCCGGCGAGTTAGTGACGAGGCTAGGACCAAACTCCAGATAAACCTGTGCAGTCATATAATATATGGCGGAAAATAAACAGGTAACAAGCAATTTAAAAGGGAGGGGGTACATGCTTCGGGGAACAGATCAAATCCAACAGAACTTAATAAGATATGGAAGGACTAGTTCTATNCTTATCATTTAACATTGTTGCGGCGTGCAACCCGATCCACATATATAACTGTTGCGGCGTGCAACCGATCCAATATAATATCTGTTGCGGCTTGCAACCCGATCCAATATAATATAATATCTATTGCGGCGTGCAACCCGATCCAATATAATATCTGTTGCGGCGTGCAACCCGATCCACATATATATAATAATAATGTTGCGGCGTGCAACCCGATCCATATATATAATATCAACATTGTTCGTAATAACAGTCCCGGCAAGGAATCAACAATAGACTACACTATCCCGGCAAGGAAATTCAACAGTACAAGTATATACGTCCCAGCAAGGGAGAATCAGCTACAACCAATTTCAACTCAACTCCTACTCATCTCAGTTATCACCATTTCTCAATCATAAGTAACTACCACGAAAACAAACCAAGTCTTTACTCATTATCAAGGATTCACCCACTAATGCATTCGTAGAATCATTTAACAATACCACAAGTATCAATTGAGGACTCACGGTCATGCTCGACACCAACGTATAGATACTCGTCACCATGCCTATACGTCGTACTCAACAATAAGCAAATAGCAAATAGGACTCAACTCCTAATCCCTCAAGCTAAGGTTAGACCGAACACTTACCTCAAACTTCCACGGCCAACTCAAGCTTGCCTTTCCTTTCGAATTTGGCTCCAACATAATCATATCTATGCATAATCGATTCAATAACATCAATAAATGCTAAACAATCCAATTCCAATGCTTAATTATAGCTTTCTAATCATTCTTCCCAAAACCGACCCCGGACCCGCTTGGTCAAAACACGAGGTTCAGACCAAAATCAAACCACCCATTCACCCACGAGCCCAAATATATAATTATTTCCAGAATCCGACCCCAAAACGAGGTCTAAATCATAATTAATCAAAAAGCCATAACTCTACCCAAATTCCTAATTTTCTACCCTTAATCTCATGTTTTGCCTAGAAATCTAATGGGTGTTAATGGAAATTGAAGTAAATGAGTCTAAGATTACATACCTATGAATTTGTGGTGAAATCCTCTTTCAAAAATCACCCAATTTGGAGTTAAGATGAAGATGTTATGAAATTTTGAATGAATCCCGAAATGCTACTGTTTTGGGTCTTTTAAAATAGCTGGGCAAAAACCTTCTTCGCGTTCGCGACAGACACATCGCGTTCGCGATGAACAAATTTGGTGTCCCCTCCCTAGAACCCTACGCGTTCGCGAGTGGAGGGACGCGTTCGCGAAGGGTCTCCCCCCTCAGCTTCGCGTTCGCGTCTCAACCTTCGCGTTCGCGATGAAGAAAACTGGCACTTGGGAATTTTGCCTTACGCGTTCGCGAGTGGGACCACGCGAACGCGAAGAACAATTTCCCTGTGCACTGAACAGCAAAATCTGCAACATTTCCTTAAGATCAAAACATCCCGAATCACATCCGAAACACACCCGAGCCCTCAGGGCTCCTAACCAAACATACGTACTAACTCAACAACATCATACGAACTTATCCGTGGGATCAAATCGCCAAATACCTCAATACAACGATTAAACCTCAAATCAAGG
>NC_031997.1:2398432-2400973 GCF_001879085.1 Nicotiana attenuata | reverse complement strand
TTCAATTATGTTACATACTCGACTTCATAACATCAATAAACGCTAAACAATTCAATTCCAATGCCAAATTATAGCTTTCTAATCATTCTTCCCAAAAGCCCAAAAATCGACCCCGGGCCCGCTTGGTCAAAATACGAGGTTCGGACCAAAATCAAATAACCCATTCACCCACGAGCCCAAATATATAATTATTTTCAGAATTCGACCACAAAACGAGGTCTAAATCACAATTAATCAAAAATCCCTAACTCTACCCAAGTCCCTAATTTTCTACCCTTAATCTCATGATTTAAGCCTAGAAATCTAATGGGTGTTAATGGAAATTGAAGAAAATGAGTCTAAGATTACATACCTATGAACTTGTGGTGAAATCCTCTTTCAAAAATCGCCCAATTTGGAGTTAAGATGAAGAAGTTATGAAATTTTGAATGAATCCCGAAATGCTACTGTTTTGGGTCTTTTCAAATAACTGGGCAAAAACCTTCTTCGCGTTCGCGACAGACTCATCGCGTTCGCGATGAGTCAGGCCCACAGACCTTCGCGTTCGCGTAAGCGGGCTCGCGTTCGCGGAGAAGAATCTCCTCAAACCCTCGCGTTCGCGTGCCAAGGATCGCGTTCGTGATGAACAAATTTGTTGTCCCCTCCCCAGAACCCTACGCGTTCGCGAGTGGAGGGACGCGTTCGCGAAGGGTCTCCCCCCTCTGCTTCGCGTTCGCGTCTCAACCTTCGCGTTCGCAAAGAAGAAAACTGGCACTTGGGAATTTTGCCTTACGCGTTCGCGAGTGGGACCACGCTAACGCGAAGAACAATTTCCCTGTGCACTGAACAACAAAATCTGCAACATTTCCTTAAGTTCAAAACTTCCCGAATCACATCCGAAACACACCCGAGCCCTCAGAGCTCCTAACCAAACATACGTACTAACTCAACAACATCATACGAACTTATCCGTGCGATAAAATCGCCAAAATAACCTCAATAACAACGAATTAAACCTCAAAATCAAAGGATTTTTCTCAAACTTCATAAAACATCAACTTTAGCAATTTAGGTCCGAATCACGTCAAACGATGTCCGTTTTTTACCATATTTCACAGAAACATCTTAAATCATATATAAGACCTGTACCGGGCGCCGGAACCAAAATACGGGCCCGATACTAACATGTTCTAATCAAATTTCATTTCAAATTTCCTTAAACAATTTCAGAAAACAATTTCCTTTAAAAATTCATTTCTCGGGCTCGGGACCTCGGTATTCGATTCCGGGCATACGCCCAAGTCCCATATTTTCCTACGGACCCTCCGGGACCGTCAAATCACGGGTCCGGGTCCGTTTACCCAAAACGTTGACCGAAGTCAAATTAACTCATTTTATAGCCAAATTTTACCATTTTTTCACAGATTTTCATATTTAAGCTTTCCGGCTACGCGCCCGGACTGCGCACGCAAATCGAGATGACTCTAAATGAGGTTGTCAAGGCCTCGAAAACATAGAATTTAATTTGAAACAAGTGATGATCTTTTGGATCATCACATTGTGGTCCAATGTACTTACTTATTCTAACCCTTTTTAAATTGGGGGAAAAAAGGTGAATGTAAGAACACGATAATAATAAAGAAAAGGACATAGGAAGAAAAAAGTACTTTTATTTTGGGGTAGAACAACAACATTAGCTTTCTGGAGGGTATGATTGCATCAATAAACTCTCATGCTAAAAAGGGCAATGTTTTTTTATCTTTTTATTTTATTATATTATATTTCTTCTAATTCTCATAGTCTTTACAACAGTCTTGATTTTAAGACTAAAATTATAGGACAGCATTTTATTTCTAATATCATTTCATAGATTTTAATTAATATTTATCTATATTTTTAAAAGTTTAAATAATATTTTGATGTTCTTTTTATTAAACTAACTTCCTAATGATGTTCTTTTTCTATAAAAAAAACCTAAACTAATATATAATGTAAAAATAAAACAATTAATTTGTTTTGATAACGGTGATATTTAGACCAGTTTACACACAATTTAACTAATTTATCGAGTATATGCTAGGATAAATTTCATAAATGGTCAATAACTATGAATTTTTTTCCACCAAAGTTATACAACTATGTTTTCTCACACAAAAACCATAAAACTTTTACTAATTCACATATAATAACCGAAAAATCCAATTTTCCGGTAGTATTTTTTTATTTTCAGTCTAATAAATAATAATCTAATTAAAATAGGAATGAACCAACCCAATTCAATCTCACCCCACCCTACAATGCCCATATATATATACACACATGCACACACACACACACACACACACACACACACACACACACACACACACACACATACACACACATATATATATATATATATATATATATATATATATATATACATACACACACACACTAAAAGTGAACCCTCCAGAATACGATACTTCTATCTTTTATTTTTGTTTTCAAGATTTTCATTCAAATTGATAGCACTATTGTTTCAACAACTATCTAATCATCCATGCCTTTTATCTCCTTTTT
>NC_031997.1:2350302-2398412 GCF_001879085.1 Nicotiana attenuata | reverse complement strand
AGGGGTCAGAATCTCATGCATACGTTTTAGATTGAAAATAAAAGATAAAAAATGTGAAATAAGAAAATACTACCAGAAAGTTCTGTTTTCCAGTCACTATGATTTTTGTGTAAGTTATTGAAAGTTTTATGATTTTTGTGTGAGAGAACATAGTTATATGACTTTGGTAAAAAAAAATCATAGTTATATGACCATACGTGGAATTTGCTCGAATATGCTATGACACTCTCTTCATTAAAAACTCCTTATATTTGAACATTTGATTCTATTTTGTCACTAGTAATATTTCATATTATTTGTGTACATCTAGCCACCAAAATCTTAGACAAATAAAAAGAAATCACTCATGATGATTTTACTCTACCAAAACTTGAACCTTTCATCTCCCCTGTCCATTCCAACTTAATAGACCGTTAAGCTAAACTGTTATCTTAAATTCTTTTTTTTAAATAATGTCATTAAAATTTGATGGAGTTGTATTAAATTTTTTCACAATTCTCCTTTCTATCAGTACATATTCTTATACTTTCTGTTTCCCTCGTTTCCCTTTTACTTCTTCACATTTCTGCAATTTAGCATTAGAATCTCTTTTTTTTTGTTTAACCATTCCATATCCGGAATGACTAATTTGAATTCGCGCGGCGTAGAGCTCATTAATAGGAGAAACACTCCCTATTAGAAGTTTCTCCATTAGGAAAAGGAGAAAGAAAAAATTTATTGATCACTGCATATAAGCATCTTTTCAGTAAATTTGTTTGCTGCCTTAGATTTATGAGGCTAGTAGTTGCATTATAGACCACAATAGTTTCTTCATTTCATGAAAAACTATGCCTTTTCTCTCTTCAAATCTCCTTTTTCCCTAGACAATATTTTTGTACATTTGTGTGTGTGTGTTTTGTGGAGGGGCAGCTGCATACATGGTAAGATTGTCGGATCTCATTGATCTTGATGAAGGAGGGACGACGAGGAAGATAAATGAGGGTAAGGTGTTTTCATTTCTCTAGTGTAGGCTAATGTTGTAATAGTAAAAAATTTCAAAGATGTTATCTTTCTATAAGGCTATATTGTTTAATGATTTTCTATATTGATTTTCGTAGTTCCATATTGAAGTGGTCATTCATTCATGTTGAATTGATAGGAACAGTTAACTAATCTGAGTGTATTGGTGATCAAAACCTGAGTGTTATCACTTGTCAATATCATCTTTCATTCCTTGAGCCGAGGATCTATCGGAAACAGCCTTTCTACCTTCTCAAGGTAGGGGTAATTAAGGCTGCATATACACTATCCTCCCCTTGTGGGATTACACTGAGTTTATTGTTGTTGTTGTAGTAATATCACCGTACTTCCTTTTTTCTATTTGATGATTTTTGACCAACAATATTGAAGAATGATTGCACTATTAAAGGATCAGAGAGATTTCTGAACTACTTAATTTAGTTGAGTTCATAGTCTTTTCTTGGCTTAGGCAATAGAATGATCATTTAATTCTTGAAGTAGGGTGCTAATTGGGCGTCGTTGTTGCAATTCCATAGGTCACATAAAATCCTGATGAAGATAAAACAAGACAGATAAGGCTATAGTAGTATGCTTCTTTCAATTTCATTTTCTTGTTTACTTACTGACAAGAAATATTGTGGTACATTCATCAATTCTACAGGCCGAGAGGCTCCTCGAAATAGATTGCAGCAGCCGGTAGAGGCTTCACATAGCTTCTGTATTGAAGGGGATGGCGATGCGCTGGTAATAATTTTGTTATGCTATTCTGGAGTTATCAAAATTCCGGTTGCTTTATCTTCTCTTTGTCGAGGCGGGGTTATATCTTACCACTTGGAGCCCTGAAAGAAATATGAGAACGAAATATCAGATCCTGCGTGAATGCAGGATACTTTGTACACCTGACCGCCCTTTTTTCTATTAGCGATCATATGATAAAACAGTGATAGGCCTTTGACTTACCCCAATTGAAGCTAAGATTCCTCCGCTCTCAATCCTCGTAACTATCATGTTTTACTATATATGCATCTTGCTAGTTCAGGATCACAAAGTATTCGATGTTTGCTAATAGAATTTTTTTCGTACTCATGAGAATTAACTTTTCGGACTTCTTTTTCTCTTGGTTCTTCTCTTTGGATCATCATTTTATCAACTTTGTAAAAAGGTTCTCTTCGGATGCATTGGTGTTGTAGACTCACAATTTTCCAGAAATGAGAATTCATGCAGTATAACATTGTCATTTTGAGCTAAACGATTCACATTCTACATGTCTGTCAACTTTTACATGACATTTTGTTTCCTTCCTTCTGGTGTGGCAAAATACAGTGCACTTACCACATGACAAATGACTGGTCAGCGAAGAAGTGTTATGTCAATGCGACTCCAATGAAGAAACTGATCAGTGAAGAATTATCAAGAAGTACTCCAAACTCAGGACAGAATGCACCTAGTGTTGTCGCCCGTCTGATGGGCTTAGATATGTTATCCGTGGATACAAAACCATCAACCAAGAAGGTCGAAAAGAAGAATGAAATGAAAGATAGAAATCCTCCCAAAGAGGAATGGTTGAGAAAGGATCCTTTTGATCATGTAACACATTACTCGAGACAAAAAGTTTTCGATTCCTTTGACCACAATGAAGCATGTAACTTTGACAGACGGAGTGGTAACCTAAAGCTCAACAAACTTAAACCCCGAGAACATCCACAGGAAGAGGAACTACAAAAGTTTAAGAAGGAATTTGAAGCATGGCAAGCTACAAGGTTAAAGGAATGCTCAAAATTTGTTGAATTTGGCACCAATACTGATCAATGGTTGGCACGACAACGCCTGAACAAGGAAAAGTTGGTTCTTCACGCGAACTCAAAGAGACTTGATATTTCTTCAACTCCTACAAAGATTGTAATTTTGAGGCCTGTTTGTGATAGGACGGGGGATAGCAAAGAATCATGGGCCAGTTCCCCTGGCATATCCGAAGACGGGAGTAGCATAGAAGAATTTCTTCAGGAGGTTAAGGAAAGACTAAAATGTGAATTGCAAGAAAAGAGTTTGAGAAGGAGTACTACTGTCATTGAGACGTCTTATACCAAAAAACCATCAGAAGCAAAGAAGATAGCTCAGTCTATTGCAAAACAGGTGAGAGAGAGTGTTACTAGGGATGTTGGAACGACCCTACCTCGATCAAAATCAATGAGGTCTTATAGAAGTGAAATTCAATGCGACGTGACTGGTTCTCCTGATTTCACCAATAGAGATACAAGGAGATTTTCAGAAAAGAGCAGAGCTGAAGAAAGCAGATATATTGCTAATAAAGTGAGACACAAAGACGATATGAAAGACGAATCGGACATGCAGGGCAAATATTTCAGACAAGAGTTGAGTAATAATGTAATGCTTGACCAGGAACAATTTCATAGGAACCTAGTTAGATCTTTGTCTGCTCCTGTGTCGCGAGCATCATTCGGAAAGCTTCTCCTAGAGGATCAACATATGTTAACGGGGGCGCATATTAGGCGAAAACATGAAGCTTCTGAGAAGGTCAAAATAAACATAAAAAAATGCAGAAAAGAGAAATTCAACCTTAGAGAAAAGGTTTCCAGCTTTAAATATAGTTTTGTACTTAAAGGAAAGCTCTTTGGTAGAAAGATTCAATCTTTGGAGGAATCAAATGGAAACAAACAAATTCACATGAAAGATCTTCTAAACACACAAACTGTTGCATCCAAATATAATGTAAGAAGCCTCAAGTATATTTTCCTTTTCTACTAACTCCCAAGATGAAAAGAGAAAAAGAATGTCGAAATTTTTGATCATAAATATGCTGACATGATATTGATATCTAACTTTTAGTATTTTATATTTGTCCTAGGAAAATTCCACTGAGTTTCCACCTAGTCCTGCATCTGTATGCAGCACTACCAATGAAGAATTTTGGAGGCAAACAGATTGTTTCAGCTCATCATCAACCTCAGATATACATCCGCCGGATGATAGTGAAATGCCTCATGTTTTCAAAGAGATCAGCTCTAATCTGAATGGTATAAGTAAAAACTTATCTAAATTTGTACATATGCTGCATTCTTGGTTTATGATACATTTTAGGCATGATTACCACTTGACACGAGTTGGATTTTACAGTTCTAACTTTGTTATAATGAGGAACTTCAACTATGTTCTCGCTATATTTGTCCAACACTGATGAGGTGAGGATTGTCCAAGACCATATAAGTAGTCCAAGTTACCCATCTTGAACCGATGGGGGACTCAACACTCCTCCGCACGCCCAAGATTGGACATCTGGAGCATGGACAATATAAGATAGGTGCCCAACATCGGGTAAATAACGAGATGGGCCCGACTCTAATACCGTGACAAATGGACCTTGGGCCTAGCTCATGAGGTGAGGATTGTCCAAGACCATACAAAGAGTCCAAGTTACCCATCTTGAGCCAATGTGGGACTCAACACAGTTGCCTTGAATTAAAATCTACACTTGATGATTTTCCAACAATTTCATGCCTTTGTTGTCCTTTTAACTTAGTGCCTTTCTTGATTGCACAAGAATGGGCTACCAATTCAAATACTATATCACAAATGTAGAACTGCACTGAAGTTTAAACGAATTTAATGATATTTTGTAACTTTTCATAACACAGAGCTAAGGAGGCAATTGAATCAGCTAGAAACTTATGACTCTGAGGAGACAATGATTGATGAGCAGTCTGTCGAAGAGGAGATAATGGAGATTGACGATCCAGCTGAATCGTTCGTTAGAGATCTTCTTGTTGCTTCTGGTTTATATGATGGTTCATGCGATAAATATCTATCAAAATGGGATCCACTCGGAAAGCCAATCAGCAACCAAGTTTTTGAAGAAGTCGAAGAGTCTTACAAGAAAATGACAAATGATATTGAAGAAGCATCTACTAGTGATCAATTCCAGAAGTTAAATCACAAGTTGTTGTGTGATTTCTTGAACGAGGTGCTTCCGGATGTACTTGGAGTACCTTCTACAGTTTCGAGTTTTATGAAAAGTACTATTAGTCCGACTGCACGACCTCTACCTCTACGAGGAAAGAAGTTATTAGAATGTGTATGGGAAATTGCCCGAGTTTATGTTTACCCTCCTTCAGATATGTCATCTCAATCCCTCGAAACTATACTAGCCCGAGACTTGCAATCTATGCCTTGGACTGGATTAGTTGATGAAGATGTTAATGCTGTCGGAAAAGATATTGAACACCACATTATTGGTGATCTTATTCATGAAATGGTCAATGATATGCAGTCATAATTATTGTTTTTTCTTGCTCTACTATATTTATATTATTTGTAAGTTTGTAAGATGAGGGGAAAAGGGGTGCTTCTGATGATTCTCATGAGAAAGTTTTGGAACTTCTGATATGCATGTAAATCGGATTTGTTTAGCAACAGCCAACGTTCGGACCATGTTTGTTGTAAGCACAAAAGAATAACAGAAAGTGTCAACTCGCTAACATCTTAACCTTTTAGATGAGACAGTTCAGACTATTGAAAAGTGAGTCTCATCGCCACCTATCCATAAAATGTTTTCATGGTTTGGCCTAAGAAAGAAATGAGTCCCAACTCCCACCTTGTTGATCCTAACATGGAGTCATGGACTATGGGAATAATGGTAACTTGTCGAATTGCAGTCATGGAACCATGATGCTTGATCACGCTCAACTCTAGTCCTAAAAAGGATACCTGCAAATATAATCCGGTCTAAAAGTCCGGAGTCAAATCCCACAAAGAACTAAGACTTAGCTACAGTTGTTCATTATCACCAAGAACACAAGCTTGAACAATTCCTAACTTATAGATATTAAGATTCTTGTGTTTAACTAACTAACTAACAAATTAAAATAATAAATTAACACTAAAGATACTACAGGTTGGAGAAAAGATTAAGGAGGTCTAGAGTTATGATTTCCCCAATTGTCGGAATCCTTCCCGCTATGTCTTCTATAATTACGCCTAAGTATTCTCTACCGATCATGAGCGCTCTGCGTGTTGTAATTCTCTCTCGAGTAATTACGACAATTTACTAGACATACTCTCCCGAGTTACGCTAGCTGGCTTTAATTACAACTCACTTAGATCGCACCCAAGGTTTCGTTATCTCTAATCCCACCTTTAAACTCTTGGTTATTGATTCCTCACATACGTTGGGAGTGATGTTGTTCAACAACTACCTAAATATGAACTCTCTCCCGAGTAATACATACTAAATAGGCACAGCTAATTGAGGGCCTTTCAATCAACCACAAGAATAATATAGTTGAACAAATAGAGAAAATACTACGGCTCAATTATATAAAAACATAACAAGAATTTATCCTACAAAAGGTTCCATCAAAACCCTAGATAACAAATTAGCTATTCATAATAGTATGTAAAACTACAATACTAAAAGTCATAACCAACAATGAAAAATAGGAAGAGGAAGGAAAAACTCGTAGAAGAATTCCCCGCCTTGCTCCTATTGTGTCTCTGCCTCCTTAGGTCGAATCTGTGTCAAAAATATGTCAAACCTTCAAAAATACCGTTTTTCCATGTATATATACCAAGTAGGGTCGGGCCCAAACTATTATACCTTCTCCTACGCGAAAAAGGACAATTTTTTCACGTCTGGACGCCGCGGCCGAGGTAAAACTGCGGTACGACCGCGGTATATGGCAGGTATACTGCCTCAGCCCGCCTCAGGTCTGCGGTTGCGGTTTCGACCACGTTTTTCACCCTGTTC
Source organism: Nicotiana attenuata (assembly GCF_001879085.1). Taxonomy (NCBI): domain Eukaryota; kingdom Viridiplantae; phylum Streptophyta; class Magnoliopsida; order Solanales; family Solanaceae; genus Nicotiana; species Nicotiana attenuata. The sequence continues at coordinate 2,391,652 of NC_031997.1, read as the reverse complement.
CTTTTGAAATTTGGAAAAACGTAAAATAAGAAAGTTGTAGACTTTTGAGTTAGATTTCCAACCATATATTGTAGAGCCCAAATGAAGTTCTGAGCAAAAAGTTATGTGCATTTTACTAGACAGTGCGCAATATGCCTACTCGATTCTTCGTTTTGTTGCTCTATCATCCGTTGATCCCTGAATACGATCCCGGCTTAATTCCTTGGGCTTTTACTCAGACTTAAAAGCTCCAAATCACTAAATTCATTCCATAACATCTATATAGCTCGGAATCACTCCTACAAGGCATAAAACACACCGTTAGTGCAAAACACTAGCGATTAAAGCGCAAACTCAACTAAAGTGCAGTAAATCAAATTGTAATAATCGACTAAAATACGCAATTATAGCCTATCATCAACACCCCACACTTAAACCATTGCTCGTCCTCGAGCAATCAAACTACACTTTGTTATAGGCACGACCTTTTTAAACAATTCTCCTAACTCATCACACCAAGAGTATTTAAAATTGACTAAGCACAAAAGCGTAACATCTTCACCTCAAGATTTGACTCACAAGTACCACGCATTATTCACAACTCACCTACTTACTCTAACATAAAGGTCACTGACATTACCTTTCCTTCATGAATCAAGTGCCCTCACACAACAGAAGAGAGTAGTTCCACACAATAAAATTTAAGAACACTTAGGAACTCAAGATAGAAAGAATTCTCTCATTCTCAGAAATAACATTCATATGCCACAATAGATGCACCATAAGCTTGCCCGTAGTGTACTACTCCACTAATCGAGCTCATTCAATCTAGGATCAATTAGGACTTTATTTGGTTGTAATGTAGGCTAGGGACGGGTATGATACATTTAGATATAAGAGCGACTACACCTCCCTAAGAATTTTAATGCATATACTTTAACATTCAAACCCAATACTTATGTCAAACCAAAAATCCACTTTCACATCAATGTATATTACCCCATTCTTCTTTAAGCACACTTACATCAACAGCCACCACTTATCAAGGATTTTTTTTCCCACAACAATCCAACTATTTTTTTTCTTTTTTTTTTTCCAGTTCAAGTGGCTCTTACTTTTTTCAAAACAGTGCACCTTTCTCCTTATTTCATTAGTTCCACTCAAAAGCCAAACCAACCACCCCACACTTTAACTTTTACACAGTTCATAATAATTCAAGTGCTCATGAGAGGTTAAAAAGTTCAAATAGATGATTAATTCAAACAAATGAGTAAGGCTTGTAATGTGGTTGCCAAAGAAACAAGATTACAGGCTCAAAGGGGTTAACTACGATACATAACAATTAGGTGAGTAAAATATACATATCTGGCTCAACAAAGAAACGCCTATATCACTTCCAAGACTGAACAAAACTACTATTTCGCTTTGCAAACACACAAGGCAAGTTCTAGGCATCAAATGCAATGCACAGAATATAACAAATCCTTACACACACATGGCACATAACTCACTCATGATTGGTTTCATCAAGACACTCTAGTCAAAGCAGTTAAGCAAATTTAAGATCATAAAATTTAAGGTACTTATACAAGAGTCAAAAACTGAGCCTAAGCGTCACAACCAAAGTACTCACTATTCTCAAGGCATAACAAAGTCAAGAGATATTGCTTCATTTCAAAACACAACACAATGGCTCCTATTCCTAAAAGAAAACTAACTACACCCGGCTCAAATAAAACACTTGGAAAAGAACCGCGGCACAAAGAAAAACCAAGGAGGAATTATTACACTACCTACAAAGAAAATCTTTATATTTTATTTTTTTAGACTTAAATCCCTCAAGAAAATTGTCTAATAAATCCATCGTCGGGAAAAGTCCAAACTTTTTCTTTTTCATTTTTCTAAAAAAAATAAAAAAAAATATTCAATTAAACTAACACAACTAAAATAGCATAGAAAGTCACCCATACAATCTCCTCACCCCACACTTAAAATTGTGCATTGTCCCCAATGCACACATAACTAATAAAAGGGTAAAAGAGACTCCCTGGTAGGCCAAAGGCCGAAGCACTAACAACTCATGGGGTACTCAGACTTCTCCCAAGCTTGGTCCTTCGTGCGGGTACCTCACACTTAGTTCCAACCATTTGGTTTGTTGTTGTATCCTTCCAATAGCTTTGCTTTCCATGCTCCTAGAAAATAAAAAATCGACACTACAAGAATAATACAATAAAACAAATAAATAAATAAAAGAAAGCAGTAAAGCTGGGTTGCCTCCCAACAAATGCTTGATTTAACGTCGCGACACGACGTGAATCATTTTTTTGCCTCCACCTCGAGCTTATGAATTGAACCTCCAATTTGGATTCAAGTATTCGGTTATGCTCCAGGGGTGGTGGAACAAATATAATTGGCCCAAGCAACCATTGTACTATTTTACACTTCTTGGCTTTTAGATGAGGCATGTAGTCCTGTCTTTCTGGTAAGAAAAATTCCAGACTATAGGCACCCTGTTCCTCATTCCTTGACTCCTCAATCGGCTCGGATGACTCTATTTCCATATCGTCATCCAAGCACAATGTAGAAAAATATTTGGAGTGAGGACCAATGCGCTCACACACACGAACTTCAGGACTTTCAGCATCCTCAACATCAATGATACTAGAGTCAACAAAATTTGTATCCTCAATGTCCTTGGCTGACTCTAGTCTCACTTCTTCAACATTGACATCCTCAAATTGTAGTTGGCTAGGTTGTTGATGTTCTACTCTGACCTCCCCAATTAACACTTCAAATTCATGCTCTTCTTGGCTATTATCATCAATATTGGCTTGTTGAGCATTAAAAGCTCCAACCACTTGACTCAATTGAGCCTCCAACTTGCGAATAGTTGCCTCTTGCCTTTCTATCTGCAATTGTTTTTCATTATTTTGTTTTAGAAGGCACTTTAACATATCATTGATCTCCTTCAGGTCTGCATCCCCGGGTTCTTTGTTCCTGTTAACTTCACAAGAAAAGGTAGAACCATCATAATAAGGGGTTGGGGGAAGATAAGAAATATAAGCACAACCAGAAAGTGACCATTTTTACCACCACACACATCACACACATTCCACAAATAAGATTGAGTTGGTGCACATAACTCGCTCTCAGGAATGTTTTGAAAATTTTGCCACGGGTGGTTTCCTTCACAATATGTATGGAGATCAATAGTAGAATTATCTATACCTAAATTCCCATAATTCCAAGATGTCATGTTTCTCAAATCAACAGTTATAAAAAAAATACCAAAAAAACAAAACAAAATAAAAGTTCAAACGTGAACCCTAGCAATATATACAGCTACAACTACACCATTAGTTCCCCGGCAACGACGCCAAAATTTGATCACGCCCAACTCTAGTCCTAAAAAGGATAAGCGGCTGCTGCAAATATAATCCGGTCTAAAAGTCCGGAGTCGAATCCCACAGAGAATTAAGGCTTAGCTACAGTTGTTCACTATCACCAAGAACACAAGCTTGAACGATTCCTAACTTATAGATATTAAGATTCTTGTGTTTAACTAACTAACTAACAAATTAAAATAATAAATTAACACTAAAGATACTACAGGTTGGAGAAACGATTAAGGAGGTCTAGAGTTATGATTTCCCCAATTGTCGGAATCCTTCCCGCTATGTCTTCTATAATTTCGCCTAAGTATTCTCTACCAATCATGAGTGCTCTGCGTGTTGTAATTCTCTCCCGAGTAATTACGACAATTTACTAGACATACTCTCCCGAGTTACGCTAGCTGGCTTTAATTACAGCTCACTTAGATCGCACCCAAGGTTTCGTTATCCTTAATCCCACCTTTAAACCCTTGGTTATTGATTCCTCACATACGTCGGGAGTGATGTTGTTCAATAACTACCTAAATATGCACTCTCTCCCGAGTAATACATACTAAATAGGCACAGCTAATTGAGGGCCCTTCAATCAACCACAAGAATAATATAGTTGAAAAAATAGAGAAAATACTACGGCTCAATTATATAAAAACATAACAAGAATCTATCCTACTAAAGGTTCCATCAAAACCCTAGATAACAAATTAGCTATTCATAATAGTATGTAAAACTACAATACTAAAAGTCATAACCAACAATGAAAAATAGGAAAAGGAAGGAAAAACTCGTAGAAGAATTCCCCGCCTTGCTCCTTTTGTGTCTCTGCCTCCTTAGGTCGAATATGTGTCAAAAATATGTCCAACCTTCAAAAATACCGTTTTCCATGTATATATACCAAGTAGGGTCGGGCCCAAACTATCATACCTTCTCCTACGCGAAAAAGGATAATTTTTTCACGTCTGGACGCTGCGGTAAAACCGCGGTATATGGCAGGTATACTGCCTCAGCCCGCCTCAGGTCCGCGGTCGCGGTTTCTATCGTGTTTTTCACCATGTTCCTTTTGGAATTTGGAAAAACGTAAAACACGAAAGTTGTAGACCTTTGAGTTAGATTTCCAACCATATATTGTGGATCCCAAATGGAGTTCTGAGCAAAAAGTTATGTGCATTTTACTAGACAGTGCGCAATATGCCTACTCGATTTTTCGTTTTATTGCTCTATCATCCATTGATCCCCGAATACGATCCCGGCTTAATTCCTTGGGCTTTTACTCAGACTTAAAAGCTCCAAATCACTTGGATTCATTCCATAACATCTATATAGCTCGGGATCACTCCTACAAGGCATAAAACACATCGTTACTGCAAAACACTAGTGATTAAAGCGCAAACTCAACTAAAGTGCAGTAAATTAGAGTGTAATAATCGACTAAAATACGCAATTATAGACTATCATCAATGCTGCATGCTACCTCTTCTGTCTTTTCAATTAGGTGTGTGAACAAAGTCCGATAGTAGAAGTTGATAAGAAGAAGAAATTGCATATAAGGTAAGAATAATCTTAATTGAGTCAGACCTTTTGAGGAAACCGTGTCAGGTTTAGCTCAAAGCAAATAATATCACACCATATTAATAGTATATTCGGTTTAACTCAAAGCAAACAATATCACACCATATTAAGAGTGTATTCGGCCAGGCTAATTTGCCCAACATTTCCTCCAAAGAAAGTCTGAGATTGGGAACCAAATATTAGGTGATACTTTCAAAAAGTGATGAAGTATGTTGTAGAGTCATAAAACTTGAGGTGCGGCTGTGGTCCATGCTGAACCTATTGATGCAATGATAAAATGTCCCCGAATATGACTTTGCTGTGTTGGTCTTGGACACGGGGTCACTAATTTTTGGTCAGCACTGAAAAATATTTTTATTATTACAAGATCTTGATCAACGGATAGAATTCAAGGGTCCACCAGATTATATAGAGAAACAAGTCTCTATTAGTTCCTACAGAACACATACATTGAAACAAGTAAATGACACAAACAAGTTTTACGTGGAAACTCCCAGCTCACAGGATTAAAAACCATGACCTACCCTTGTATGATTTCAACTTCACTACTGAGCAAACTTTAGATTACACCTTATTGTAACCTAGGAATTAATCTCTTAATTGCTTACTAACTTGTAACAATCCTATTACAAGCACTTTGTAATAACTCTATTACAAAGACTTACAACTCGACTAACTCTAGCCAAGACACAAACACAATGGTTTATGATTAACAAATGTTTCTTACACAATGCTTCTAACTAAGCTAAGTAGCAATTACAAGTGGAGAATTTAACAAAGGTACAACACAACTAAGGACATGTAATAACTCAGTACAGGGAACTGGTCTGTTGCTATGTTGTTCTTTGTTCTTGATACTCTAGAGAATCACTTGCGAGATTGATTGCTCACCGAGAGAGTGCTTGATGGATTCTTCAAAGAGTTCAAGTAATGTTTTGCCTTTGGTTTAGTGTTAATATAACATCGGTGACATCACTTGAATGATGCAAGCATGTTTGGTACAGAAGCATTCCCAATGAAGTTGACCGCTGCACTATTTTGCACTATTGCGTGTGCAGGCAACAACTTTATATCTGTTGAAGTGTTGACTGGAACGGTCACCAGAGGAATTGATGTCCATCTGTTCCCTTTGTTGTTTCTTGACTTCTGAAGAGTTGATTTACATCTCCAGCTTGATACTTGTTATTCCCTCATATTTAAGGATGTGTATCAGGTTTCTTATCTGGTTCTTGTCATTAAGTTCGTTAGATCATCAAAATATAACAAGGTACATATAAGCTATCATCAACCAAAGGAGCTAAATTTTTATTAGTGTAGCTAAACAAAAAAAGCAAAAAAAAAAAAAAAAGAAAAGAAAAGAAACTGAGCGGACTATAGATTTTGGATCCTATAAAAGCAAAGTATTGGAATGAAAAGCATGTGTATTCGATGCCTCCAACGGGTTGAATTGGATTAAGTGTTTGAAATAGTGGTGCTGTCGGCATTAACAAGTGGTGTAGTCATGTAGAGGAACCCATGTGTGTAGAGGAAAAACAAAAGCATCTTGGGTAATTTACTTCTTAAGGTGTGGTTTTGACTCTGATACCATATAAAAGCAAAGAACTGGAATAAAAAGTCTTTATATTTAATGAGCTTCCAATAGAATTTATATACGAAGAAACTAACTGTGCTAAGCTAACTCCTAGAAAGTAGAAAACAATAATCAGTAATAAATAACTTATAAAAAGTAGCAAAAGATAATTCGTATAAAAACAAACTAATTGAAGAAGATAAAAAATAACTAATACAAAACTACAACCTAAACTAACTTAGCAAAGACTCATCCAAATCTAACAGCTAGTGCTGGGATGTAACAATAGTAGTACATGTGCGATTACATCTTCTGTAAGCATAGCCTCAAAATCTCAATGTCACACTTTATTCTACTTTTTTCTCGAATTTTCTTGATTTTTTTCTTGACCACTTATTCACTTTCTCGAGCTTTACTCTTTTTTCATATAGCTAACTGTTCACTAAATTCGAAATTATATTATGACGATTTGAATAGTGCATAGACCCGATGAGGCAATAAGAATTACTTTTCCCGTTGCAATTTATGTAACATACTTTTCTCTTTTGTTTGTCTCAAAAAGAATGTCACCTTTTTATAATTAGAAAAAGTTTAACTTTAAAATTCTTATTTTACTCTCATTGAGGCAATTTTCAGCTACACAAATATATAAAGTTTATTTTAGACCATAAATTTTTAAAATCTTTTTTTTCTTGAGTTTCCTATCTAATCAAACGATGCCACATAAATTGAAAGGAGACGACAACTCTATTTTCTTGCATGAAAAAGTAATTATATGGCAGGGGGTGGCTGTGGACTCAGTGGCCCAGCCAGGGATAGAGTCCGAATTTAAAGTTTACGCGTTCAAAATTCTAATCATTTTGTGTTATTGGGTTCTTAATTAATAATTTGTACATATTCAATAATTTTTTAAGACAAATACATCATTTAAACCAAAACTATTGAGTTCGCCAAATCCGTAACTTGTACATTGGCCCTACCCCTGGGCCCAGCCACGTGATGCGGCTGTGCCATGGAAATGTCAAAAGTCGGTGATGCACCGGACCTGCGTCAAGAAAATGTACAGTGTATAGAAAATAATTAAAGAGTGTTTTATTCTCTCATTACTCTACCTAGCGTGAATCAAATTAAAAAAAAAAAAGGAAAAGGAAAAAAGAAACCAAACAACATTCATCCATTGATTAACTAATTAACGAATACGCTGACACATGCGTATTTAAGACTTTAATTTTGTGGCTTCAAGTTTTAAAGTTTTTCTGTCACGACCCGTATTTCCCACCCTCGAGGTCGTGATGACACCTACTAATGAAAGTTAGGCAAGCCAAATTTAATTACTTTTTCATTAATATCATAATCCCTTTTAACAATTATCGGCAATAATACAAAGCGACGAAACTAAATAATAAGCGGAAGTCTTAATATTATAGAAAACTGAATAGAAATGCGGAAGATTCAACAAAAGCCTCTACCCAAGACTGGTGTCACAATACTCACGAACTGCTAAGAATACTAAATACAAACGTCTGAAAGAGAACATNCGGTGCCGTAGTCAGAGCTGTCTTGAGCTTCTGAAAGCTCGCCTCACACTCATCCGACCATCTGAACTGGGCACCCTTCTGGGTCAATCTGGTCATCGGGGCTGCAATAGATGAAAATCCCTCCACGAACCGTCGATAGTAGCCTGCCAACCCCAAGAAACTCCGAATCTCTGTAGCTGATGCTGGTCTAGGCCAGCTCTTGACTGCCTCTATTTTCTTTGGGTCCACCTGAATACCCTCTGCTGATACAATATGACCCAGAAATGCAACTGAACCCAACCAGAATTCACACCTGGAGAACTTGGCATATAACTGACTATCCCTCAGAGTCTGAAGAACCACTCTAAGGTGCTGCTCGTGCTCCTCCTGGCTGCGGGAGTATATCAATATATCATCAATGAACACTATCACGAATGAATCCAGATAAGGCCTGAACACTCGGTTCATCAAGTCCATGAAAGCTGCTGGGGCATTTGTTAACCCGAATGACATAACCAAGAACTCATAATGCCCATACCGAGTGCGGAAAGCTGTCTTAGGGACATCGGATGCCCTAATCCTCAACTGATGGTAGCCAGATCGCAAGTCAATCTTGGAAAATACCCTGGCACCCTGAAGCTGGTCGAACAAATCATCAATCCTCGGCAGTGGATACTTATTCTTGATCGTTACCTTGCTCAATTGCCGGTAATCAATACACATTCTCATTGACCCATCCTTCTTCTTGACAATTAACACCGGCGCACCCCAAGGTGACACACTGGGTCTAATGAAACCCTTCTCAAGAAAATCTTGCAACTGTTCCTTTAGCTCCTTCAACTCCAGCGGGGCCATACGATATGGCGGAATAGAAATGGGCTGAGTGCCCGGAACCAGATCGATGCAGAAATCAATATCCCTGTTGGGTGGCATACCCGGCAGGTCTGAAGGAAAACATCAGGGAACTCACAAACAACGGGCACAGAATCGATAGAGGAAACCTCGGCACTGGAATCCCGAACATAAGCTAAATAAGCCAAACACCCCTTCCCGACCATACGCCGAGCCTTCACATACGATATAACACTGCGGGTAGAATGACCTGGAGTCCCTCTCCACTCTAAACGAGGCATACCCGGTAAAGCTAAGGTCACAATCTTGGCATGGCAGTCCAAGATAGCGTGATAGGGTGATAACCAGTCCATCCCAATATAACACTGAGTTCATCCACGTCCAGAAGAAGCAAATCTACACGGGTCTCAAAACCTCCAATCACCATTATACATGAACAATGGACACGATCCACCACAATAGAATCACTAGGCACGACCGGATACGGCGCAAAATAAAACCGAAGCTTCTCTACCACAAACCAGAACAATACCTGCATCTCCACCTCTAATACCTTTACCTCCACTTCCAGCATCTCTGCCTCCACCTCTAATACCTCTACGTCCACCTCTAAGCGATGTGGAGAAACTCTTCTAGAAATAGATGCGTCAGCTGCTCCCAAGTCGAAGATGGCGATCCGGCTGGTCTAGTCAAGCAATACTCTCTCCACCAAGTCTTGGCGGATCAAAATAAGCGAACAATAGTAAAAATCGACCCCATTGCTCTCAACTATCCCCATGTTTCTGAGAACCTCATGACAGTTGTGTTGAAAATCCTAGGGATCCTCAGTAGATGCACCGCTGAATGTAGTAGTGAAGAGCTTGGGAAACTTATCCAATTCCCACAAGGCCTCCGATGACGTGGCTGAGCTATCAACGGTCTGTGCTGCTGCTCGGTTGAAGAAACGGTACATGACCTTCGCGAAAGGACAAGAGTAGAAATTCAATCAGCGTTGAGAGACCAAACCGCACGACAAGAAAGAACAAATGTAAAACTTTTCCTAACTCGGTAGCCTCTCGGGGATAAATACAGACGTCTCCGTACTGATCCCTCAGACTCTACTAAGCTTATCCGTGAGTTGTGAGACCTATGTAACCTAGAGCTCTGATACCAACTTATCACGACCCGGATTTCCCACCCTCGGGGTCGTGATGGTGCCTACTAATGAAAGCTAGGCAAGCCAAATTTAATTACTTTTTCATTAATATCATAATCCCTTTTAACAATTATCGGCAATAATATAAGCGACGAAACTAAATAATAAGCGGAAGTCTTAATATTATAGAAAACTGAATAGAAATGCGAAAGATTCAACAAAAGCCTCTACCCAAGACTGGTGTCACAATACTCACGAACTACTAAGAATACTAAATACAAACGTCTGAAAGAGAACATAAACTTTTTGTCTCGAATACAATGAGATAACAGACAGAATAAAGGATAGAGGAGATGCCGGGCCTGCGGACGCCTGCAAGGCTACCTCGTGTCTCGCTGGACTGAAGGCCTGCTCCCACACTACTGCTGCTGCTGTCCGAAACCTGGATCTGTGCAAAATAGCACAGAGTGTAGTATCAGCACAACTGACCCCATGTGCTGGTAAGTGTCTGGCCTAACCCCGGCGAGGTAGTGACGAGGCTAGGACCAGACTCCAGATAAACCTGTGCAGATATATATACAATACAACGAAGAGGCAACATAAATTAACAACTAAAAACTGGGGGAGGGAACATGCTTCAGGGGTAACAGATATAAATAGAATATCAGGAATAATAAAAGAGAAATCTACAGTCTAGCTTCTAACACGGAAGCAAGAAATAAAGATAATATTCATGTTCCATTCATCCTGTTGCAGGTGTGCAGCCCGATCCCATTCATCGTATCTCGTGGCAGGCGTACCACCCGCTCCCCTTTCATAATGTCTTGTGGTAGGCGTACCACCCGCTCCCATTTCATAATATCTTGTGGTAGGCGTACCACCCGCTCCCATTTCATAATATCTTGTGGTAGGCGTACCACCCGCTCCCATTTCATATCCAACACAATACAACAAAATAATCCCAACTAGGGGAAACAATATAATAACTTCTCGGCAAGGGAACAACAATATAAGAACATCCCGGCAAGGGAACAAAATATCAACTCAAATATCCCGGCCAGGGAATTACTATAACCACACTAGTTTCAACATCTAACTACCACAACTATAACCAAACTTGTTCCAACATCTAACTGCCATAGCTATAACCAACCTATTATAACACTTAACCACCTCAGCTATAACTAACCTATTACCACACTTAACCACCTCATCTATAACTAACCTATTACAACACTTAACCACCTCAGCTATAACTATAGTCATCACACAACGCAAGGAAGCATTAACCTAAGCGACCCTAGTATCAGTTAAGAACACAGTGCAAAGGAACCACAACGCAACAATAGCCCGCCAAGAGGGCAACATAATGATCTCTTCTCTTTCTCACTTTTACTTCACAATTCTCTTCACAACTCGAGCCAATGCTCCAGAGGTTCAATGTTCATAAATCGCATTTCTTTCCACAATTTTACACAACAAACAGAAATACACACCAAAGCATGGATAATACAACGAAGCCATGAAAGTCACAATATCAGACTCACGGTCATGCTTTACAGCAACGTATAGATACTCGTCACCATGCCTATACGTCGTACTCGACAGGAAACACATAGCAAATATGACTCAACTCCTAATCCCTCAAGCTAGGGTTAAACCGAACACTTACCTCGATGCTTTGAATTCAACTCAAGCCTTAACTATAACTTTACCCCGTGATTCCACCTCCAATCCGCTCGAATCTAGTCACAAGTCACTTAATACTTTAATAAACATTAAATGAATCAATTTGAATGCATAAAAATGAATTTCTCAAAGTTTTGCCCAAAAATTCCAAAATTGCCCCCGGGCCCACGTGGTCAAAACCTGAGGTTCGAACCAAAACCCGGTTACCCATTCCCCCACGAACCCAAATATATGATTTGTTTTGAAATCGAACCTCAAATTGAGGTCCAAATCGCCAATTTTAGAAAAACCTAGGTTCTACCCAAAACCCCCAATTTCACCCATGAAAATCATTGATTTTAAGTGGAAAACATGTTAAATGATATTAATGATTGAAAGAATTGAGTAAAAATCGACTTACAAATGATTTGGAATGAAACTTGTTCTTGAAAAACGCCTAAGGAGTTTGGGTTTTGAAAGAATGGTGAAAAATGGTTCAAATTCGACTATGTATAAAATTTGCTGAGCCTCAGATGTGGGAATTCCAAACTGGGGTTCGCAATTGCGAACCCCGACCATTTGTGGGAATTGTGAAGCTGGGTTCGCATTTGCGAACCCTTCCCATTTTGCAAGTTCTCGCATTTGCGAAGGGAAAAGTCGCATTTGCGACCACCCTACTTTCGCATTTGCGAACACTAAGATCACATTTGCGATCAGTGGCCAAAATCCCATAATTTGCAATTGCGATGCAAAGCTCGCTTTTGCGAGCTCGCAATTGCGAGATGATCTTCGCAAATGCGAAGACCACAGAGCTGAGCATATCAGATTTTACAAAGTTCAAAATGAAATCCGTGGCCTATCCAAAACTCACCCGAGCCCTCGGGGCTCCCAACCAAACATACACACAACCTCAAAAACATCATACGGACTTATCCGTACGATCAAATCGCCAAAATAACATTATATACATAGAATCAAGCCTCAAAAGTCATGATTTCTTCCAAATTTTCATAAAATATCAAATTTCCATTTTAAGTCCGAAACACGTCAACGACGTCCGTTTTCACCCAAACTTTACAGAAAGTGCTTAAATCATATATAAGACTTGTACCGGGTGCCGGAACCATAATACGGGCCCGATACCATAGTCTTCTAATCAAATTTCATTTCTAATCCTGAATTATTTCTAGAAAACAATTTCACACAAAAAATTATTTTTCGGACTTGGGACCTCAGAATTCGATTCCGGGCATACGCCCAAGTCCCATCTTTTCCTACGGACCCTCCGGGACCGTCAAATCACGGGTCCGGGTCCGTTTACCTAAAATGTTGACCGAAGTCAAATTTATTCATTTTAATATCAAAATTTAGCATTTTTCTCACATAATTCATATTTATGTTTTCCAGCTACGCGCCTGGACTGCGCATGCAAATTGAGGCAACCCTAAATGAGGTTTTCAAGGCCTCGAAAGTACAGAATGGGTAAGAAAACAGGTGATGACCCTTTGGGTCGTCACATTTTTGCACATATATTGTATTTTTAAAAATAAGAATTCAGACCTATTATTTGTTACATATTAGTAAATTCTTATATATAAATTTATTTTTCGCAACATTGAGTTCAGATGAATCTGACATTACTACTCAATATCCGCTCCATTAAAAGGGAAAGTGTATCCTATTAGAATTATTTTGTTCCCAAAACTTGAGCCCGAAGCCTCCAATTAGAGATGGAGAGATTTTATCCATTCCACTAAAATTCTTGATGATTACTTTCTCTGTTACAAAAATAACGAAACAATAGTAAACGTGCACATTTAAAATTTTAGCGTGTAATTATTAACTTAATTTTAAGAAGTTTAGAGTAAAAAATTTATATATTAAGAAATTACATAGAAATAATGCATTTCACGATTTTTTTTATAATAAAAGTATTTGCAGCAATTTAAAAATATTATTTCCTCGGTACTGTTTTATGGGATAGACTTTCTTTTGGATACTATACATATATTTAACTTGTGTGTTAGTCAAATATCTTTACATAAAATAAGATAGAAGGAGTATAATTTTTTGACTTTTTGAAACTATTACCTCCCTTATTGAAGTATATGTAACATTATTACTATTTAAAAAATTAAATAGGTTTTTTAATCATAATTTTTAAAAAGTTTTAAATATTAAAATTAAAATTTGTTATGGCATATAGTATTTTTATGTAACTTCAAAATATAAACTCTATTTTTCAAAAAAATAAAAGATTGTAAAACTTTACATGACATGGACAACAAATATATTGAAGGCCAAATACATCGGCAGCCCCTTAAAGTTGTCCTCATTTTTCACTTAGACACTTGATCTTAACTCTGTTCCATATGAATACTTTAACCGGGTATTAACTGTGTCATTTAGACACAAAATTGATAGGCAGCCAAACACAAAAGATACGTGTAACTCAAACGCCAGGGTAACAAATAAGATGGAGACACGTGGATTTAACTTAAGCAAATTAAAAAAAAGTTTTGACAAAAGAAAAATTAAAAGATAAACAAGAACCCCACCCCCCTTTTTCATCTTCCTGACGACCCCCCTCCCTCCATCTTCTTCTGCCAAGAATGAAGCACCCATGTCATCTTCTCACAGACTCACTCCTATTCCTCCTAATCTCCACCCCCAATCATCTACAACATTAAAAACAAGTATAAAACATAGTAACAATTTTCCTATCATTAAGGATTAACCCCAAATTGCCGGAAAATAAATCCACCAGCAAATTCCCCAAAATTTATCGAGATTTTAGTGATGCCCAAAAGTAAAAGCACTACCAACAAGCTCGTCGGTGCCTGAACCTCCGTATTTTAGATTTGAAAAAATTATTCTTCCATAATTATGCGGATATTGACCTCATATCTGAAGGGAGAAGGGTCAAAATTGGGTGGGAAGCTCGAACAACCTGCAGATGAATTAGGGGCTTTAATTTTTGATAAATTTAGATAATAGAGAGGGAACATGGATTGGCGAAATGGGATCTGGGTATGGTGAAATAGGGCAGCAGGTCTTTAATGGTGACTAATTGGAGAAGAAAGAATTTGAGTTGAGAAAAGAGTAGAGAGATGAAGAAGAATAAATGTGTGAAATTTTTCCGGCAATCTTTGTCGCGCCCCTTTTCCTCGCAAAATCGGGATTCGATGCGTGACAACTCTTTTAAGGAAGGTGTTAAAAGAGAGAGTCGCCACCTAACGGGTTTGAGGTTCGTTAGGGTACCTATCTGTAAATAAATTTGTTTGACCAGTTTGCGTCACCAAAGATCGGGGCTCGAAATTACCTCGAAGAAAAGGTGTTAGGCACTCTTCGAGGTCCACAACTGTGGGTCCCGGCCGAACTCAATTATATGAATTAGTCTATGTGATAAAAGCTAAGAAAGAAGGAATTACTAAAACATGAATAATCGATTGAAAGACAAGGAAGGGGGGTCCTAAGTTTTTTAGCCTAAAGGATCACCCCGTGCAACATAAATAATACTTCGTAACTCCCTCGAGATGGGGTGTTACTCATATTATTCAGGGGACACAGACTATCATCTCCTGCTACCCAATTACTATCTTTAAGTTGTTTACCTGAAGCGCACTAGTCAATTCTAAATCGCGTCCTATGCGTGCACTACCCGTCCCATGCCTATGGTCCGGGAGACATTTGGACCTCTATTTCAGGGTGGTTCTAGACTTTAACTTAGGCTGCTCAAAAATGTCAAAAGCTAGGCGACGTACAAAACACATTGGACTTTCACTTATAAGCAAGTAAGGCTCAAGTTGGCCTCCGCAATTAGACAACAAATGCACACAAGTCAGATTAACAAAGACAGTTGCTGATTTTAGATAGTTAAGAGTGCAAAAATCTATGGACAGGATCTCTATATGAATCTGGATTTAATGGGCGGATAGTTATATACAAAAGCCATTATACTTTCCAAAATCTATATGATTTACCTACTGATTTTAAACATAGGGATTAAACCTAAGGCATGATGTCTAGGCGTTTAACGCAATAATAAATAGTGGTAATTACAGAAGCACATTTAGAATCACTTATTTGACCCTATAGGCAGGTTTTCTAGTAAGAGTAACAACATAGTATTTGGAAACTCACGAACAAACGGGCAGAAGTGATAATTAGGTTGATCCAAACCTATAGGCATGCTTTCTACAATTTTCCAGTTTTTGATCCTATAAGCATAATCTCTACATTTTTCCAGTTTTAGATCCTATAGGCATGGTTTCTATAATTTGTGAATAAGGTAGCATGTAAGCAGAATACTACATGCACATTGTTGAACCTATAGGCAGGATTTCTAACACACGATAACTGAGCATGCAATAGCACATTATTGAACCTATAGGCAGGATTTCTAACACACGATAACTGAGCATGCAATAGCACATTATTGAACCTATAAGCAGGATTTCTACCCAATTTGTTGCAAGTATACAAAATCCCTTTCCCAATTTCACTAACACCCCAAAATGTTATTAATAATATTACAGACCAAGATTGAATGTAGTAAATTACAAAATAAGTATAACTATAGGGAGCCTACAACGGCCCAAACACACCTGGGCAGGCCAAACCTTCAACCCACAACAACTCCAGAATTCATGTTCATAGATACAAAATAACCAGTTGTTGAGTGATTCACCCCTATATCAAAGCTGAGCGTACAAAACCCAAGTCCCTAGTGTGTTAGAGTTCCCAAGGGCTTCAAGAACCCAGGGCAGTGCTCACACTAGGGAAGGTCACAGAGATCATTCAGAGGAAGGACTAGAGACCAAGTTTTAGTGTGTCAGAGTTCACAAGGGCCTCACATGGACCCCGAGCAGTGCTCACACTAGAGAGAGGTCAAAGGACAGAACTAGAATAGCCTTGGCTTTCAGCCAGCTAAGAAGAGAACTTAAGCAAGAGGTGAAAGAGAAAAGACTAAAGTTGAGAGACAAGAGTTGAGGGGTTTAAACAAACACAACCAAGTTGAACATATTAGGCAAACAATTGACCAAATCACAGAATTTAAAAGCAAGCTTAATGTAAACTTAGGGAAACAGATTCAATACTTAGCACATAAAGAGTCACATGCTGATAAGAAAATGTTTGCAGGATTGATTGGGGTTATTATCACTAGACAGGTTGAAACATGATTGGGAATTATGCTAAGTATGCAGGCAACATTGTGCTAAACCACATAATCAGAGAAAGGGGAGGGCCCCATGTTAGCAATGGGGCAAGATCACAAACACATATGCCAAAACATGTTACAAAGATTCTGGATAGCATGAAAGGCACACAAATAGTAGATAAGCATCCAAGCATTGTTATAGAGGTCTAATTAACAGAATATGATTCAACTTGTGCCAAAAGTTTAACCTAACACCTTAAAGCAACAATTCAAAGCATGATGAGATCACAAACAGATACTAAAGGGATATGGGAGCAAATAAGCATGCTGAGGGACATGATGACCAACACTGAAAGTCTCAACACAGACTACTGCAGGGATTCAGGGGGGGGGGGTAGGGGAAGGGAATGAATAAACACGTTCATATGCGTTCAAGAGTCAATACACTAATTGAATAGGCCCTAAAGAAGCTCAGCTTTCCCAATTAGGCACCGATAATCTTAGAACTAGTAGCATTAAGAGTGAGTAGATGCAAGAGTTAGCAGAATGATGCTTAAAAGTAAACCAGGAACATGTTAAGCAAGAGATTCAAAGATGAGAACACATAAGGATGAAATTGCGAGAGTTAAATAACTCACTAGTTAAACGAGAAATGCAAGAAAAGAACAAAAAAAACCACAATGTTCTGAATCGACAATGAGAAGAAAAACCTCAGAAACTTAATGGCCTTGGCTTTTAGCCGGCCAAGACCACAATATAGAATGAGAAATAACAGAGTAAAGTGTAGATCTAGTGGGGTTATAATGATTTCCCCGTCTGTCCTAAAAGGGAAATGGGGAGGGGTTTATATAGTGTAGAAATCGAGCAAGTAAACATGGCAAAGAAGTCGTTCAAACACAAATAAGGGAAAAATTATTCAGGAATCAATTAGGATCGAATTTAGGGCACAAATCAAAGGGGTTCAATAAATCAACAGAGAAATCACCAAATAGTACCAAAATCGTTATTTAAGGCAAAGAATAAGTAGAAAAAAGGAAAACCTAAAGAAAAGAGTAGTCAAACACAGAAAAGGAAAAGAATTGAAACCAGTAAGGAGGAGAGGAAATTCCAGAACCCTAATTTTAGGCATAGTACACAAATTGACGGAAATAAAAAATAAAAATCACATGCTGCATAGAATGAGATGAACATAGACAGAAATCTATTCAAAATCAAAAAATCGAGTCAGATTTGGTATGATGTTAAAAGGATCTGAAACCTTAAATTAGGGTAAGTAGAAAATCTTAAAGATACACACAGATTCATAGCAATTTATACCATAAAAGAACGAGAATGAACACAGATGGAAATGGTCAAAAAGCTGAACCAAATTTGATTTGATTTCTAAGAGATTTGCTTGCCATATTTAGACAAGCAAACTAGGTAATGCCAAAGACGAACCAGTAGTGAGGGGAGGTAAAATAAGGTATGGGAATCCATGGTGGATTCCCATTTGGGGTTGGATTTGGGAGGGTTTGATAGGAACGACGGCTAGGGTTCATGAGAGATGAGAGACGAGAGTGTTCTGTGGCGGCGGGGGTGTAAAATGATTAGGGTTGGGGGTTTGGTTGGGTTAAAAGAAGCAGATGTAACGTGGATGTTGATCTTAGAGATCAACGATCTTGATTTAAAAGGGGTCCTAGGTCGGGTATTAAAATGGGTATGGAGACTGGGCTGATAGGTTTTGGGCCAAGGGTAATTGGGTTATGTTTGGGTAGCTTAGGTCCGAAATTAATTGTAGAATTAGGGCCAGATTTTAAATGCCTAATTTTTAATAAATAAATAATTTATAAAATAATAAATAAATAACAAAAATATCATTTGTGAATAAAATGATTTAAAATAATTATGTAACACTATAAGAATATAAAAGGTTTTTTTTTTGCATAATAATCATAAGTACATATGGGCTATTATTGCAAAATGTGCAGTTTAGCCTTAAGAAATGCAAATGCAATTATAAAAATGCACTGAAAAATATTTAAATATTATGTTGGTATAAATGATAAATTTAGATGATTAAATCATCATAAAAATAATATGAAGGATAATTATTGGATACTTATATAATAAAATGCATAAATAAATTGATTTTAAAGAGTTTAAAAATTATGAAAAATACTTGTGCAAGCNTATATATATATATATATATATATATATATATATATATATATATATATATATATATATATATATATATTTGGAAAATATAGGAAAAAATTGGGTATCAGCAATGTTCACTTATTCCGGCAATGAAAACTAAAGCAAACCATGGTGCGAAAGAACAGGAGGAAACAGAAAGAGAAATTTTTTTTAAAAAGAAAAATAAATCTCTCACGCTCTGGAAAAAGGTGTAATACAAGCACTATGCACATCACCAAATTGTGTCTAAATGGCACATATGAGATATAGTTAAAATGTTCAAATGGAACAGACTTAAGATAGAGTGTGTAAGTGAAAAGTGAGGACTACTTTAAGGGGTTGTCGATGTATTTGGCCTATATTGAAAGATCCCTGATGCCGAAGACACTACAAGACAAAATGAAATCAGTTACGAACTTCGTTGCTAATCTGTCGTTAAATCGCTCGTAACGATTATAATTTTTTGATAAGTTGTAGTTATTCCGTCACTAATAGAATTAGCAATCGATTTTTCTGTTGAGCTATAAAATTCGTCCGTTGCTAATTCCTACTTTTAAGCAGCAAGTCCTCTCTGTTCTGGAAAAAGGTCATATCATGCTTAAGGATTAGATAAAACACTACTTCGATGCCAAGATATGACGATTTGGGCTTTTATGCTCCATTTATAATTATTATATTATTATTGAAAAAATGACACTGTACAGCCGCTCTAAAAATAATATTTAAAATCTATATATATATATATATATATATATATATATATATATATATATATACATTTTGTATATCATATACAAAAATTATATAAATTTTATACACTTTTTCAGTTACCGAATATAAATAGTTTTTGGAGCGGGTTAAAAGTGAAATTTGCCCTTTATTATTGTCACAAATTAATTAGGAATTTTTACCTCCTGTAGCAAAGGTTGATACCTTATTTATTTTACCCTTTTAAAAATTTATATTCCATAGCTACCTTTTGATTTTTATAGCCAAATATCTCTCTCATTCTTTTAGATTTTTCTCCACCCTCTCTCTCTCTCAACGCCAATCTTTCTCCATGAATACAACCATGATTCTCCACTGATTCATCTCCATTGTTGAACGAAATTTTCATTGTCAGTGGCCTGGGGCTCTGAATCAATGTCGAAATCAAGCCCTAGAGAGAAAGATGGAGGTTCGAAATCTGGTATTGAAAGGTAAATTGGGGCTGACAATGAAAATTTAGCAGATTGTGCAATGGGCTTCGGTAAAGGGACCACCAGCGGCAAAGCCGGCCAATTCTACGTCGTCACTGACTCTTCCGACAATAGCAGCAACCCTAAGCCGGGAACCCTCCGTCACGCTGTCATTCAAAAGGAGCCATTGTGGATCATTTTTGCAAAAAACATGACCATTAGATTACATCAGGAGCTGATAATGCAAAGCGATAAGACCACTGATGGTCGTGGTGTTAACCTTCATATGCATATGTCGCAAGTATTTTTGAAAGGAATTTTTAGGGTAAATTGGGGCTGACAATGGAGGCTCGAAATCTGATATCGACGAGACGACATTAGGGTTATTCTTGAACAAAGACGACTGAGTTTGGGGCTGAGCAACTTGAAGAGTCTGTTACCTTTTTTTTCATTGTATGTATCTCGTTGTATTCTATGTATTTCATTGTATTCATTGTCTTTTTTTCCATTGTATTTCAATGTATCTCGCTGTATTCCATATATTTCATTGTATTCACTGTCTCGCTATATTCCGTGAATGTATTCATATATTTTTTTTTATTAATATAATTTATGGATTTAGATGTATTTATGTATTCAAATTTATAATTGAGTTTGTTGAGCTATATTAGAAGTCTATTTATGTTAATTAATTCACTTTCCGTTTAAAAACAACTGAATAGATCACGATTTACGCTATTTACGTTACTGTATTAACAAATATATATCATGAATACAGTCGAATACAATAATTGCCTAACTGTACTCCCCTGTTTCACGCCGAATTTTGCTACTGTATTCATGAATACAGTAGCTTAAATACATCGAATACACTCTATCAAAACTGAAAACGTAGCTATAAAAAGTAATATAGTAAATGATAACTACAGCTAGCTAATAACCATTAAACAATAGTGGTTTGTAAAAGTTTCTCAATTTATTACTAGTACTTTTTCATCTCAAATAGAATATAGGAGTAATATAATTCGTCAATCTACTGGCGTTAGAAAATTTATTGTAAAATTTTAATAATGTTTTAACATTTTAAAATATTGTAAGAATGTTAATAAAATTTATTTGAGTGCGCATGCCCCACAAAACAAATAGTACGTCAAAATCTCGGTTTTACTTCTGTCCTCTTCATTTTTCTTCAACTTTTGCTTTACTTTGTCGCTACCTTTTTTTTTTTGGTTTCCATTTTTGTCTCTTTCCTCCAATTTTCTTTGCTCGACTTTAATTGATTAGTTTACTGACTCACTCTGCATTTACTTCAAATCATACCCTTTTAGAAATTTGAGAGACATTCTCATATTCAGACAAATTTTCTCTGACTTTTTGACTAATTAATTAAGCAAAAAGCAAGAAGTTATTGTATATGGAGTGGGAAAATCAGCAGCAGCAGCCACCGCAGACGGCGGAGGATATGAACGGCGCCGCCGTAGGAGGAGGAGGGATGTTTGTAAAAGTAATGACTGATGAGCAAATGGAAGTTCTACGTAAGCAAATTGCAGTGTACGCTGTAATTTGTGAACAGCTTGTTGATTTGCACAAATCCATGGCTTCTCAACATGATCTTGCTGGTCTCTTCTCTTCTCTTTCTCTCTCCAATTATTGTCTATACTTTACCTTTTATATATTGTTTTTTTTTTTTCGAAATCTGATTTGTTATGAGTTCTGAAGAATTTTCACCTAAGATATCACTATGGGTAACGTTCATAATAAGTGAGATTAGTAACTCGAAAAAATAAGTCACGTAACTTATTACAAAAGCCAAAGGTTTTGCAGCTTGTTTGGACGGTTGTTATATATCGTATTGTATTGTACTGTATTATTTTGATATATACAATATATGGATAGGTTGTATTGTTTGTGTTTCATGGTGTTATGCACTAATAATATGAAGAATAAACTTGCAATATTATTAAAACAAATATGAGGTAGAATTATTATATAAAAAGGTAGGGTAAAAGATAAAATATGATTATTATTTAATAATAAGAAAGGGAAGATAAGAGAAAAAAATAAGGTAACGACGTGACCACACCAAATCGGTTGTTACATAAAGTGACACTTTTGGTCGTTACGTAACGACGGACTTAACGATACGATACAATAAAACTTAAGTTAAATAATAGTAACTTTTTTACATTATCGGTTTATATAAGTTAAATTTTCTTCTTTTTCTATCTCTACCTCTAGTAAAGATTTAACCTATATACATTGCGTGTAAAAGTACTTAATTTAGTTTAATCTATTGTATTAGGTATTTTGTATTATTACCATTTTACTAATTTCATTTTTTATGAATATTGCTTTAGTTATCTTTTATCTGACTTGATATTGTAAATAGAGTATTTTTTTTAACTCTTCCAGTAATTGAGTTCAAAAGGTTTACCTAAAACAAATAAGATTATTACCTTTGTAGCTGCATAGTGCCCAGAATATTTTTTTGCATCTCTTGGTTAAAGCGGTCTAAGTTCATAATTCAACTTAAATGCCTAAATATTTTTGCATCTCTTTCCTTTTTGAGTTTTAGACTTTAGTATAGAATCTTACTCTAACACTAGTAAGCGATTATTTTGATTTAATTATATGATTTTTGACCTTTGTTGTTGTTGTTGTAGTTGTTGTATGTTGTGCACTTGTGCCAACATTATTTTCTTTAGTTCTTAATAAGTACTCCCTCCGTCCCAATTTATGTGGTATCGTTCCGATTTCAAGAGTCAAATGAGTTTTTCTTTGACAGTGATTTTTTCATGCGCCTTTTAAATATTTTGATTAATTATTGTGCCTTATAGTACATTTTACGTAGTTTTCAAATATATAAATTTTATTTTAAAAAACTTAAAAATTCAATATTTGAATTCATGGTCAAAATTAAGAAGTTTGACTCTTGAAATCCGAATGATACCACTGGATCAGGACAGAGGGAGTGAATAGGAGTAGTACTGGAAGAGCTTAATACAAATATCCTTATTAGCAAAAAAGTAGGGGAGGAGCTCAATTTTGTTGTTGTCGCTCCATTTAAGCAGGGGCGGATTTATAAGGGGAAATATGGGGCATGTGAATCCATGATCTTTCCGTAAAATTAGATATTTTATGTATATATTTCTAAAATTGGTATAACATTAAGCGTTGGCACCCAGTGAATGATGCACTTGGTTGAAGGTTGAGTTATTTACGAGGAACAAAAATCAATTCTCACTTAATACTTTTTTCCTCCTTTTTTTAGTGCAACCATGTACTAAAAATGCTAGATCCGCCTCGGCATTTACGCTTTGTATTTTCTACTAAACAAATTCATCTCTATGAATGTATAACACGTATTTTCATTCAATTCCTGAACTGAATTAATTTGTCTAAAATTGAACATGCTATTCCTGCTACCTCAGGAACTAGGCTGGGGAATCTGTATTGTGATCCGCTGATAACATCAGCTGGACACAGAATTAGTGGCAGACAACGTTGGACGCCAACGCCTGTGCAACTTCAGATTCTTGAACGTATTTTCGATCAAGGCAATGGAACACCAAGCAAACAAAAGATTAAAGATATAACCTTTGAATTGTCTCAGCATGGACAAATTTCTGAAACAAATGTTTATAATTGGTTTCAAAATAGACGTGCTCGATCGAAAAGGAAACAGCAGGGTGGTGGTGCAATGAACACCGTTGAATCAGAGGTGGAGACAGAGGTCGAATCGCCTAATGAAAAGAAAACAAAGCCAGAGGATTTGCAATCTTCTCATATCCCAACTTCAAGAGCTGAAGAGGGTAGTTCAAATCCAGCTGGAAGTTTTGATCAATTGTCCTTCTATGCAATGTCTAATCCAAGTATGTTCTCTTTTTTTAAAAATAGATTATTTCCTGTAGCATCATTTTGTTTTAGGAGAAGGGTAAAAGTACTATCTATAATATGAAATATCTTAATTCTACCGTTCGTTATGCTTTTCATTTATACCCTTCCAGTTTATTTTCGTTGACTGTAATGGAGTTCTAGCTTGAAACCTAGCCGAAGTATAACAGATAGTAATTTTATTTTATTGTCAAAGGTAAAATAGTAAATATGGACCTCTTTTATCAGAGTATTTTGACACGTGAAAGCTACCAAATTAATCCACGCTAGAGCTCCGTTAAAGTCAACGGCAAATGTGAAATGATTTTTCGATGGCAAGGATATGAATGACCCCAAAGTATAACAAATGATGACATTAAGCTATTTCGCATCGTCGAGGGATTACTTCAGCCATTTCCCCTTCATCCAATAGTGAATATCTTTTTTTTCTTCTATTAGACATCTTGTGACTGAGAAGGCTAGTTTATGTCAGGATCAGTAGAAATTAATGAATCAAAGCTGAGCCACTATTTCTATTTTCTGCTTCTGTATGATGTTTAACTGGGGTAACAATTACCTAAATGTGGTTATACTCTGGCTTTTGGACTTACTATAAATTATAATTCAGTTCAAAACCAAACCATTTGTTTCATCTTAAATATGATTAGGAACCATCTTTTTCAGAATTTTTGGTTCAGGTGTTTGCCATCACTGGATTTGGTTATATCTTCAAGACATGAATCATGTCACATGATTGTTTGTTGTTGTTGTTTTTGCTCTTGTATTCAATTGAATTGAAGCAAGTTCTGTTGTTGAAGGGGACAAAACTTTCAAAGGTTGCTAGAAGAAGAGTTAATGATAAGATATTGCTTACATATTCTTTTCGTTGGCAAAGTGATCTTGAATTATGGTGACTTATAGAAGTAGGATGGAAGTATTCCATGAGAATTACTAATTAGAATTGTTTATATGCAAGTCTTGAAATGTGTTAACTTCTATACTCTAGACAGCAAGAATTTTCTTTCTTTAGTTCGCCAAATCTCACCTAATGGTTGTCAATTGTTGTTGTCTCCTTATTGTGGTCTTAGTCAATACTCACCTCCTGAGCTAACTTTCGAGGTTGATTTAGGCCCAGGTCCAGTTTTTTAATATCGTATCAGAGCAAAATCCAACCCCATTCTTGATTTACCCAATATTGAGCCGCCTTGTTATGTTTTACATGTTTTAGATCTCCAACCCTGGACCATGTGAAGGATGTTAAGAGTTACATGTTGGTTGAGGGAATGATCAACAGTTCGACGGTCTTCACCTCATGAGCTAGCTTTTGTAGTTGAGTTAAGCTCAGATTCGTCTAACAATATATATTCAACAACAAACAAAAAAATGGATCGACCTTGAGTATCCAATTTATGCATTGTTCCATTTCTTTTTTTGATATTTCTGAAGTAGATGTTATGAATATGGATATGCAGGAATGGACCAGGTAATAGAAAAGATGGAAGAGGCAGGTAGCTACCATCCATATCTACATGCAGAAAATTACGACATGATTAGCCAATGACCAATTTAGAAACTGTCATACGTTGTTTAAATACTTTGATTGAGACAAGAAGCAAAACAAAATTCTGATCTTCATTTGGCAATTGATGCTGCTTCTATAGCAGCTTGTCTTTGTTTCTGGATATCTGTATCTATGAACATGCTTATGGGAACCATAGTAAATTGTAAATACAAGTATTTGATATGCGTACTAATACTTCAACTTTGCAAGTTTGAGATTGATGGCTTACTCTTGATCAATTTATACCATATTTCCCCTTGAAACAAGGTTGTTCCTCTTGAGATTTTTAATGCTCTATAGTATTAAGTTGTATGAGAACTTGGTGGATTTTTAAGGACAATGAACTGTTTTAACATTTAATTGACTGACAGAACTAGTCTTGGTTTAGGCAATAGTGGTCAAACATAAGAACCTGGCGGCTAAATGCTTCTTGCCATAAGATATGGTTCATTCATCCTCCCGATTAACAGAGAACAATTTTTATTTTGTTTCTTAGGTTCTAAGACTTGTCGTCTCCTTTACCAATGAGCTTTCGGTCTACAAATCAGATGAGACTGCGATTCTGGTTTCCTTTGTTGACAGGATTTTGTTAGCCTATGGACATGGGCGGAGCTATAGGGGTAGAAGGGGGTTCATCGCACGAAAATTACACTATATACTATGTCAAAATTATTTTTATGTGTATATTGTAGATGTTGAATTCCTTAGATTTCTTCCCGCCTTTACTTCTTTATAAATTTCCTTCGTCAAAAATTCTGGCTCCATTACTGCTTATGAAGTGTCATTCCAGGTACTTTTGTCAGTCGGCGATATCTGGAGGTGTGAGAGGTTGACCAGGGCGGGTTTAAGAAGAAGTCGAGGTAGACCTAAGAAGTACCGGGGAGAGGTGATTAGTCAAGACATCGCGCGACTTCAGCTCACTAAGGACATGATCCTTTATAGGAGGGTGTGGAGGTCGAGGATTAGGGTAGACGGTTAGTAAGTAGTTGTGAGTTTCCTCCTTTCTTACCAGTAGTAGTAGTAGTAGTAGCGCGCTTGTACTTTCCTATTTCTCAAATCTATATTACATCATATTGTTTAGTTTGTTTCAGTTATCATATTCTCCTGTTGTTACTATCTTGGTACTACTTATTCTTTCTGCCCCCCCCCCCCCCCTTTCTCCTCTCTCCTTCCTTTTTCTTCTTCTTCTTCTTAGTCGAGGGTCATTGGAAATGACCTCTCTGCCTTCACTGAGTAAGGGTAAGGTCTGCGTACATGTTGCTCCCAAACGCACACGCAAGTATACGTGGTCGTACAAGTAATAAAATGATAAGTCGAGTGTCGAACCCACAGAGACTTATATCAACTACTCACTAACGCACCAATATTGTTATTCCGTCAAGCTAAATTTGAGTTCAAGAGTTTAATTATGCTAACTACAATTTTAAGTAATAACTAAATTATCAAGTAACGAGTTGATTGTTATGTATTCAGTAGAGACAAGTATTCCAGGGTTGTGATCGATTCACCAATCGTATTATGTTCTAATTAACTCTCCCTTTCATATAATTCACTCATGGTCGCTAATTAATCGATAAGTACTCTCATAGCTTTCTCCCGAAGTACTACTCACCTATTCTCAATAGATTAATGCATATATTCCTATGAAATCAATCTATTAAGAATGCATTAAGATTACGATATTTAATTAAGCACGGTGATTAGGTATATTCCTATCCTAACCACAAATCCGCTCCCCCTAAGGGTTAAGATCATGCTCTCTTCAATTCTTCTCTAATCTAAACACGGCTTTCCCAAGCATAGTATAGATAGTGAATAGAACCTAACTGCTGGCCAGACAATTAAGCAATTAAACACAAAATTGAAGAAACAACCATATATGAATGAATTATAATCAAGGTCAAGTTAATATCAAACAACAATATTCATGGCTAAATCACAACCCCAGAACAATGGGTTTTAGCCACTCATACTAGTGTGCATCACAATTAGGTTCAATTTCATCACAAATAGCAAAGACAAAGAGAAGAAAAGAAGAACTTGATAGTCCAAACTCCTCCTTGCCTCTTGCCTCTCGATTTTTTTGCACTAAACTATGAAAACCTTGATAAATTGACCTTGGGCGAGCTTGACTTTATATAGGTTAAGTGGGTTTCTCTCCAAATTTCCAATTTTACCCCTAAATAGCTCTTTTTTGGACCGGCATCGCGCGAACTCGCGCGTCCTTCGCGCGTCTCTTCGCGCACTATTCTGCCTCAGCCTTTAACGCGCGCGAACTACCGCGCGATTTCGCGTGTTTCTTCGCGCATCTGGGCTTGATTTTTTTTCCATTTTCTTGTCTTGTCCTTGCGAGCACTCAACTCCGAGGGGTCGTTTTTGCTCTTAAATCATTCCAATAGCCTCTGGAAAGCACCATATAAGCTCCTCATCCTGCAATGTATACAAATCACAATTAGAGCCTATTTTTTATCAATTAACCGTATTATGTCATTGGAATATAATTAAGCGGAAGCATAAACAATAGCTAAATCACCTAGATTTCGCCTATTATCAACACCCCACACTTAATTCATTGCTAGTCCTCGAGCAATCAAACTATACCCTCTATAGAATCCTTCACTCAACCATTTCCCTTAACGCATTACACCCAGAACAATGTACATACATTACGCCTAGCAGTGATCAATCCTAGCCTCAAAGCCGACTCTCAAGTGCCATGCAATATTCACACTTCCTCAAAGTACTCTACACAGAAGTCAAGACTTACTTTTCCGTCACGAATCATATGCCCTCACAATCACATCACAAAACTGAATTCAATCCAAACATTTGAGTCATATACTCACATATATCAAGGAAAGCACTCACTCTCGCAAAAGAAGTCACATGCATGCAATTGGTACCATAAGCTCGCCCTTAATGTAAATCTCTACTAATGTAGGCTAGCTCGACCCAAAATCAATTAGGACTTTTTCATGGTTGTAATGTGGGCTAAGGGACGGGTAGGATATATTTAGGAATAGTGACTCAACCTCCTAAGCACTTTAACACATCACATGAGCAATTTTTAGCGCAAATTCTTCAACCCACTTCTCATTCACAAACAAAATCATCACACAAATACTCCCTTCTTCATTAAGCACTCTTAATTCATACCCACTAGCTGGAACAAGACACAATGTATTCATCTCTGTTTTTTTTTTCCAGTTTATTCTTCTTGTCACTTAATTTCCGCTAGTGGTGTATTCGTTTACAACACAAGCGCACCATTCATCCTTTTATTGGTTTCACTCAAAAGCCAGCCCACACTTATTTTCTTCTTACTTCTTTTAGCGCTCCTCTCACCATTAAAGTGCTTTAAGAGGTAAAGCGATCAAAACAATGTCAATTAAGAACAAAAGGGTATAGGCTTGTAATGCGGGTGCCAAACAAAAGTCTAAAGGTTCAAAAGGGTTAGCTAGGGACAAATTTTATTTATGATAAGCAATTAAGCACAAAAAGGTCAAAGAAAGCCTAAAATCATTTTTCAAACCGAGCATCACCTAGGATTTCGCTTCAACTCACATACCGGGCAAGTTCCAGACACAAGTACAATACATGGACTACACAAATACACACTACACATGGCATATGACTCATTCAGATCAGCTCCTCAAGACGCTCCGTTACGAGCATTTAATTTAGTAACAAACATACAAATTAAGGCACTTTTAGTGAGATTCAACAATTAGGACTAAGTGTTACACTCTAGGGTCTATTGTGTTCAGGTGTGTCAACGCTATGGGTTCTCTTTCAATTTCCTAGCTCGTAGCCCATTACCCTAATCTACAAATCAAAAGAAAACAAAAAAATAAAAACTATCTATGCCCGGTTCAAGCTAAACCCTTGGAAAAGAACCGCGGCCTAAAGAAAAACCAAGGGGGAGTTGCTACACTACTTGAGAAAATAAAAAAATCTTTTTGGTGTTTTCTCTAGACTCACTTCCCTCAAGAAAATCGTCTAAGAGATCCGTCATCAGGAAGAGCCTACAATTTTTCAGTTTTTTTTTTCTTTCTTCGACTCAATCCCTTAAGAACCCCGTCGAAAGGGATCCGTCGTCGGGCCGAGCCACCTATCTATTGTAAACTAATGATTCCTACTTTATACCAACACTATCAACGTCAAAAAGCACAAAACAAGATAAAACCTAACAATCAATTAATACACATACATACATACAACGAAGTACCCCCACCCCACACTTAAAGATAAAGACATGTCCCCATGGCTTAAATTTTAAAAGAGCAGTGAGGTAAAGAGACTTCTCTGGAGCTTCACTCTTGGTCGGAAACAGTTTCGGGGTTCACGTTGCACGCACGCCCCAAAGCTCGCAGCCAACCCATGAACTTCTTTTCCGACTTGACTTTTCGGTCAGCTATCGCATCCACACGAGTGCCCAATTCAGTCATGGAGGTGCGTAGACCAGCCAGCTCCTGCTCCAATGCGGTGTACCGGGACACTCTGGCAGTTCTTGAAGAGGACGCTGCTCCTGACGGTGCTGCTGGGGCTGGCTCCATGTCCATTTGTTCATCCGCGTCCTCCGCCGATGCATCAGAACCACTCTCATCCTCTCCACCTGCCGCTGCCGCTGGGGCTGGCCCCGTGGTGTTCTTGCCAGGTCGGATCTTGTGGTCTTTTTTTACCAGCCCGTCCACACGGGTATTTTCGGGCACCTGCACTTGCCTGCAAAGCTTAGTCACCAAAGAGGGGAAAAAGAACCCATACTGGCGTTGGGGGAACCTGATAAACATCTCGTCGTGGATCACTTTTGCCATGTCGAAGGGAACACCCTTGACGAAACACCAAATCAATGCAGCTCGGGGTCCATTCACCTCCGTAGTATTTTTGGAGGGAATGAGGCGACTGTTAATCACATACAACCAGCTCTTCGCCTCAGGAGTTAGGACGGAGGAATGGAACTTATCTCCGTGTTCCAGCCACTNATGGCATCAAATTTATACTGGCCCCTAAATCACACAGGGCTCTACCAACTTCTTGTTTTCCAAGAGACAAAGGAATTGTGAAACTCCCAGGATCCTTCAACTTAGGAGGAAGTTTACTCTAAACTCTGGCACTGCACTCTTCAGTAAGTGCAACTGTTTCGAACTCTGCATGTCTTCGTTTGTTTGCCACAATATCTCTGAGATACCTTGCATACTTAGGCACTTCCTGCAAAATTTCCACCAAAGGCAAATTCACACTCACTTGGCTCAAAATATCTAGGAATTTCTTGTACTTAGGATCATCTTTTTGCTTCTGTAGTCTTTGTGGAAACGGAGGTGGTGGCCTAGTCTCAATTACTGGCTCGGGTCCTTTATCATCTTTCTTCTTCCCCTCAACTGGCTTGGGAACTAATTCTCCTTCAGGATGAGCTGTATCCTTCTTTTTCATTGGAACTTGTTCTAGTGCTCTTCCATTTCTCAAGGTAACCGCATTGACTTGAGCTTTAGGATTGGGCTCAGTATCACTTGGAAGAGCCCCTGGTGGTCTAGTGTTGTGAGCACTGGCAAGCTGTCCCATTTGACGCTCTAAATTTCTCACTGTTGTGGCGAGGGCTTGCTGTTCAGCCATCATTTTTTTCAACATGTCTTCAAGGTGACTTGTAGGACTCGCTTGTTGTTCAACCTGAGGTGGTCTATATTGCTGTTGAGGTGCTTGAGGCCTGTATTGATTCTGAGTGCCCTGGTTTCCACCCCAAGAGAAGTTTGGGTGGTTCCTCCAGTTGGGATTGTAGGTGTCCCCGTACTGATTTGTTTGGCCTCGATTTGCATTACCCATAAAATATACAGACTCTGGATTTTCTGGGCATAGATTGCTCATGTGACCCTCTCCACATACTTCACAAAATATTTGAACCTGTTGTACTGGTTGTACTTGTTGCTTGTTGATACTCAAGTTCATCTGGTTGACGTGATTGGTCAGTGTAGCAATCTGCGCTGATAATGCTGAGACGACATCTAACTCAAGAACCCTGCAGACTTTTGCACTGTGTGCCTGCCCATCTCTCCTTGCCAATCCGGATTGCTCTTGGAGAATTTGTTCAATAATGCATATATCTCATCAAAGCTTTTCTCCAACACCTGACCCCCAGCTGCAGCATCTACCACGATCTTTGTTTCAGAATGTAGTCCTTCTATGAAAGTGTGAGCTAACACTTCATTCGTCTGATTGTGATGAGGACAATCTTTGAGTAGCCCCTTGAACCTTTCCCAAGCTGAGTATAAAGATTCACCTGCTTTCTGTTTGAAGGCCACTATTTCACTTCTGATCTTTGCAGTTTTGCCTGAACGAAAGAACCTTGCCAGAAATTTTCTTGCCAAATCGTTCCATGATGTAATGGAATTTGCTGGTTCTGCCTTTAGCCATCGCTTAGCCTCACCCAATAGAGAGAATGGAAAAAGTGTGAGCCTCACATAATCTGGAGTGACCCCGTTAGTGATATAAGTATCACTAATCTCCAAGAAGTTCAGAATATGCTGTTGTGGATCCTCGTGTGGAAGACCCATAAATTGCCCGTTTGCATGAAGCAGCTGGATCATGCTCTGTTTCAGCTCAAAGTGCCCAGTGATCCTGGGCTTCACTATACTGGAGCTGACATTAGCAATGCTGGGCATCGCCACCTCCTGAACAACCATGGGTTGCTCCTCTGCCATGTCCACAGGAAATTGAACAAGTGCCTGAATATTATTCGTGTCCTTTGCTCCTCAACCTCCTGTGAAATGTTCTCTCAGGTTCCGGATCAAAGCCTTGAAGTCGGTCCTAGCTTCTGATCCTACGCATTCAATCAAAGTTCCTGAGATCCGAGCAACAATCAAGTAACGTTATACTCGACGAAATAAACAATTAAAGCAAAAAACTAGCAAGTAACTAATATTAACTCCCCGGCAACGGCGCCAAAAACATGTTGCTCCCAAATGCACACGCAAGTATACGTGGTCGTACGAGTAATAAAATGGTAAGTCGAGTGTCGAACCCACAGAGACTTATATCAACTACTCACTAACACACCAATATTGTTATTCCGTCAAGCTAAATTTGAGTTCAAGAGTTTAATTATGCTAACTACAATTCTAAGTAATAACTAAATTATAAAGTAACGAGTTGATTGTTATGTATTCAGTAGAGACAAGTATTCCAGGGTTGTGATCGATTCACCAATCGTATTATGTTCTAATTAACTCTCCCTTTCATATAATTCACTCATGGTCGCTAATTAATCGATAAGTGCCCTCATAGCCTTCTCCCGAAGTACTACTCACCTATTCTCAATAGATTAACGCCTATATTCCTATGAAATCAATCTATTAAGAATGCATTAAGATTACGATATTTAATTAAGCACGGTGATTAGGTATATTCCTATCCTAACCACAAATCCGCTCCCCCTAAGGGTTAAGATCATGCTCTCTTCAATTCTTCTCTAATCTAAACACGACTTTCCCAAGCATAGCATAGATAGTGAATAGAACCTAACTGCTGGCCAGACAATTAAGCAATTAAACACAGAATTGAAGAAACAACCATATATGAATGAATTATAATCAAGGTCAAGTTAATATCAAACAACAATATTCATGGCTAAATCACAACCCCAGAACAATGGGTTTTAGCCACTCATACTAGTGTGCATCACAATTAGGTTCAATTTTATCACAAATAGCAAAGACAAAGAGAAGAAAAGAAGAACTTGATAGTCCAAACTCCTTGCCTCTTGCCTCTCGACTTTTTTGCACTAAACTATGAAAACCTTGATAAATTGACCTTGGGCGAGCTTGACTTTATATAGGTTAAGTGGGTTTCTCTCCAGATTTCCAATTTTACCCCTAAATAGCTCTTTCCCGGACCGGCATCGCGCGAACTCGCGCGTCCTTCGCGCGTCTCTTCGCGCACTATTCTGCCTCAGCCTTTAATGCGCGCGACTTCGGGGCGCATCTGGGCTTGATTTTTTTTCCATTTTCTTGTCTCGTCCTTGCGCGCACTCAACTCCGAGGGGTCGTTTTTGCTTTTAAATCATTCCAATAGCCTCTTGAAAGCACCATATAAGTTCCTCATCCTGCAATGTATACAAATCACAATTAGAGCCTATTTTTCATCAATTAACCGTATTATGTCATTGGAATATAATTAAGCGGAAGCATAAATAATAGCTAAATCACCTAAATTTCGCCTATTATCCGTACACACTACCCTTTCCAGACCTCACATGTGGGAATATAATTGGTATGTTGCTGTTGTTGATATCTGGAGTCATCATCAGTAACATGGGAAGTGTAACATTTGTTGTCAAAGGAGACTACTGTATGTCTCTTCCTTTCATTAATCTCGCTGTACCATTATTTCTAATTTAGATATGTAAAGCAGTAGCACTGTTTCTTTTGTTGTCTAAGAGATTTGGATCAGCAGGACTGCAGGAGGACAATGCACCATTAGTCCCTCCTTTTTGGCGTTGGTGTTGGCGGCAGGGGCGGCTCAAGAAGATTGGGGGCCTAAAGCCAAACTATAATGAGAGGCCTTAAAAAAAAGTTATCATTCTACCTTTTGTAGATGCGCAAAGTCATAAATAATTCCTTTTCCATTAATAATACAATTAATCTATTTAATCTCTCTTGAATCATTTTTTATCTTAGGTAAGATTCTACAATTTTAATTTTCTTCTTTTCGCCGAGGAAATTAAACCGTTACATGAATTGTTAAACTTGTTCTATAAGCAATATACGCCTTTAGAAAAGAGTCAACGTTAAAGGTAATATATTTTCACATAGTCTACATATCTCAATGCACATTCAAAGTTGTAAATTATTTTTCTCTATATTTTTAGGGGAGAAAAAAACCTGACCTCTTAACGTCTATTGGCAACATCAATATACATATATTTTGATGGTAAACTTTTGCTTACTGAACTAGCCGTAATCAGTATATTATACCAAATAGTCTACCCAATAAAAACTAAAAAATTTCAAGCTCATATGTTGAACAAATAGCTTAATTTTTAATTTTTGGATCCTAACAACCTTCTACTCATTTCAATAAATATCTCATATTTGTGGAGCATGAAATCTTATGCTTTAATACTTTTTATACGACTTTCCGGCATGTTTGAGGCAATGGTTTAAGAGTTAGGTTGGATACACTATCTTGTAAATATTTCATCGCTTATTAGAAGAAGAAAATAGTGGATATATATGTTGTACTATTCTAAAAATGTATATAGCTTTTGTACAAGAATTAACCACGTCACATAATATCAATTTAAAATTATAACAATTTTTATAAAAAAATATATATTAACATGAAAAATTGGGGGCCCCAAAATTTTGAGGCGTAAAGCACTTGCTTTAGCTGCTTTAGGCTTTAGCCGCCCCTGGTTGGCGGCAGGGGGGTGCGGGCGGGGGGAGTATATTGTAAGCTTAATGTGTTTGTTGAATCAGTTTGTGTGCTCAAAGCATGTCACAGAGCAGCTACAATGTAACTGGTTAAGATGTATATGAGACCTTTGCACTTTGGTAAAAAATCTTTGATGGTTACTTTATGAACCAATGACTATTGATTCTCTCATTTTCCGGACTTGCTTTTTCCTCCTTTCGCAAGTTTAGATTGTATGCAAATCTTCTTCACTGAGATATACCCGCTGCTATTATCCGCTCTTAAGTTGTAGTTGCTCTTTGACTTCTCTTTTTATTTCTTTATGGGTCTTCCCAAACCGTTAGATCAAGATAAGAAAGAAAACAATGGCGTTAGATAAATGTCTTCTTTATTGAGGGAGTAGGTACTTGTCACCCTTACTTTTCAGCGAGTTACCTTAAACGTTACTAACTAATTCACTATATCCGCTATCGAATAGCAGATAGAAAGTCTCTTTTATTGTTAGGCTTCCCTTCATTATCTTACTCTGACCTGACCTCCACTTTTAGTACAAGTGGTAGAATTACCCGACATCTATACTTGGCGGGAGATAACAGGTGCTTAGTGAAATAATTTGAGGTGCGCTCAAGCTGGTCGAACACTATCGCTATGAAAAACAAATCTGTCATGAGCAAGAGAGAGATAATAAAGCTTCTGATATTTACCAATTACACATAACATCAGCAGATGGTAGTTGAACAAATCAACGGACTATTCTTTAAAATAGCTTCCTCTCTAATGTTTCAAGAGTCCCAACTTCATTATAAAAAAGAATAAATACACATAAAAGACAGGTCTCAGGCCATAATATATTGTTTAGACTTAGTACTAATAAGAATAGAACCAAATGGTCATTTGATCAAACTATGACCATTTGCAATGAATGCTAAATAGACATGATCATAAATCTCACTCAAATTTCATAATCGTACAAAGCCTATTATCAAGAGCCTTCAATGGAAACAAATTTACAAGTGGTAGGAAGGAAAAAAAAATGGACAACTTACTCTTTGGTAAGGAATTAATGATTATTAACACCCTCCTCAATAGTAAATTAAATTCCAATCTTAACCATAATAAGATTTCAATTTTCACACAAAGAAAAACAAACAGTTCTAAGCTCTCTATTGCTTCATTTTTACTGTTCTTGAACCGAGGGTCTTTCGGAAACAACCTCTCCACCTTCGTAAGGTAGGGGTAAGGTGTGCGTACACACTACCCTCCCCAGACCCTACTCGTTGGATTTCACTAGATTTGTTGTCGTTGTTGTGTTCTAAGCCTTGGCTCCAAAGATCTCCAACATAGAAGAGAAAGTTCCATACACTGAAAAAACTGTAGCCATTACAATAATTGCACCATCACAAGCCAAACCATGCCATCTTAACTCATCTTTGAACACAATCAAATGAAACAAAGCAGGCAATACAAAGCCAAGAATAATGCACACACTGCTCCCAACAAGTGACAAGAAATCAGCAAAATTTGGTACCAACAATGCCACAATTGTCACTACTAAAACTACAATCCATCTTATCCAAAGACAATACCTCCCTTCACAAAATCTCCTTTCCATTACTTCATATACTGGATTCATCATGAGTGGAAAAGTAAAGAATAAATTTATACAAAGACCAATTTGAACTAAGCTGCTAAGCCAACCTTGTCCAAGATTAGTAGTAATTATATCCTTTGTCTCTTCACCAAAAGCAAAATAGCCTAATACTCCAAAAGCACCATAGATTAAAGATATTAAAGCCATTGACAAACCCAAGATTTTACCAAATTTTGCCTTGTTTTTCATCTCAGCTTCTAAAGGCAAAACCATTCCAACACCTTCAAATGCATAAACAGCTACACCAAGACCATAGAAAAACACACTAAACCCACCAAAAGCTTCAAGAACATGACTACTTTTGAGATAAACCATCACATCTTCAACCATAACTACACCCATAGCTCCTAATTCAACAACATCAGCAAAAATACTCAAAGGGGCTAAAAGGGTAAGACTAGGAATTGAATTCAACCCCAACTGAAATGGAAAGCAGCTCCAAATATACACTGTTTTAGGTGGAAACCCCAAGATTTTAGGACTTGGATTTGATTTGGAGTAATTAAAACAATATGCTAAAGTATTAGCTATGAAAATCATGTAACTGATACAAAAACCAGCTTGTGATAACACAATCATAGTATCTACAGCAAACCTACCAATAGGTCCACAAACAGCAAATCCCAAATCACCAAAAGATGAGATTTCTGAAGTTTTAAGATGGGATTCAATTTTTCTTCTTGAAAATACAAGAAGCATCATACAATGGTAAGTTAAAAAGGCTACTGAAAATAGCATAATAGCACCCATTATCCATCCTGTTCTTTTAAAAGTATAAGGAAGGCCAAGAACTCCTGCTCCAACTATAGCTATAAATACATTAGCAAAAGTTTTGGATGGTGAAGAAAGGTGTTGATTTTTGGCTAAAAGGGGTGTATCTTCTCTTGGGATTTGTAAAACATGAGAGGATGAACTTGCTTTATTATTTTTCTCGAACCCCATTTGGTATAATCTTAAATTCTTAATCAAGAATCTCAATACAAGTGCAAAA
The DNA here is from genome assembly GCF_001879085.1 of Nicotiana attenuata. Taxonomy (NCBI): domain Eukaryota; kingdom Viridiplantae; phylum Streptophyta; class Magnoliopsida; order Solanales; family Solanaceae; genus Nicotiana; species Nicotiana attenuata. The sequence goes on along the minus strand of NC_031997.1, from coordinate 2,353,975 downwards.
ATCAGATAAAGATCAAAACTTTAATTCAAGATTACCTCAACTTTGAGTGAAAATAGTGAATATGTTTTTTTTTTTTTTTGGAAAAGGGGAAAAAGCTTTGAACTTTGCTTATGGTTTTTGCCTCTGCTAAAATCAAGAATCTCAATACAAGTGCAAAAAACCAGATAAAGATAAAATCTTTATTTCAATATTACCTCAATTTTGGGTGAAAAACTGAAAATAGTGAATACTATGTGTTTTTGGGGGAAGAAGGAAGGAATTGATATGTAAAAAGGGATTTTTTTTTTAACTTTACTTATGGTTTTTGCCTCTGCTAAATTAATCAAGAATCTCAATCCAAGTGCAAAAACCAGAGAAAAATCAAGACTTTTATTTCAAGATTACCTCAATTTTGGGTGAAAATAGTGAATATGTGTTTGAAAAGGGAAAAAGTTTTGAACTTTGCTTATGATTTTTGCCTCTGCTAAATTAATCAAGAATCTCAATTCAAGTGCAAAAACCAGAGAAAAATCAAAACTTTGACATCAAAATTGCAATCAAATAGTGAATAGTATGTGTTTTTTGGAAAGGGGAAAAAGCTATGAATTTTGCTTATGGTTTTGGTTATGATAGATTCAGGAGTTTAGAAAGAGATATAAAGCTGTGGAGCTGTAGGCTGTCTTATCAATAGGAGTAAGTTGAAGGGAACTTTCAAAAAGGACAAAATATGAAAGTGACAATTAAGCAATATTGATATATTTGAATAATATGAAAGTTTATAGTTCGTACACGTCTCTTTTTGAAAAATTTGTAGTATTTGTTTGCAAAAAGAAGTATTCAAGTATATAATAATCCTAGACGTGTCCATTTGTTAATTGAGAAAATATCTGCTTGCAAAAAGAAGTAATTCTCTTTTTCTTTTTCTTTTTATCTTTGTTCTCTTTGTTTTCTAGTTGAAAAGGACAGAATGATATATTAACGACGCCTTTGATACATTATAGAACTTCTCAATAGTTTATACATAGCGGTAATAAAAGAAAATAGTATTCACTCATATTATCTAGTAAAAAATAAATTGAATGATGAATTTTTTTTAAAATAAATTAAATATGGATAAAAATTGTATTATCTACTTAGAAAATGGATAGCCAATAAGTTTAGCTTTTATATTTGTAAAGTCTCAAATTGAGGGGTTTTCAAGTTTGGGAGACTAAGCTAGTGTTTGACAATAGATTCCCCAATTTTTTTAAAAAAAAACCTGATTTGGGTGAAGTTTGGTTTGAAGATTTAAATCTGTTTGGACATAATTTTTCAAAACATATTTCACTTTTTTTTGTTGAAAAAACATGAAATGTGACATATACTCATTAGTTCTAAAAACTATAAAAAAAAATACTCATCAATACCAAACAAACAAACTTGTTAGTCCTGTATATGCAGAACCTTCATCAATATCATTCATCATCATTATCACAAACCATAGTCCTGAACATAGATAAATTTGGCACAAAATTATCATTTTTATAATGAACTACTATAATACACTATCCTAAAATCATAACCTGATATTTTAATATCACTGCTAATAACACAATTACTAACCACTATAACTCGTCAAATTGCAATTACAAGATCCACCAGTCCAAAAGAAAATGATACTCCCTTCGTTTCAAATTAATTGAGGTAGTTTGACTCGGCACGGAGTTTAAGGAAAAAAAGAAAGACTTTTAAAATTTGTGGTCTTAAAAGCTTAATGGGTAAAGCTTTGTGGGGCCATGACTTTTGTGTGGTTATAAAAGCTTCTCATTAAGGTTAAAATGAGTAAAATGAGGAGTTTAAAGTTGAATTATTTTCAAATTTAGAAATGTGTCATTTATTTTGGAACAGACTAAAAAGGAAAGTACCTCATTTAATACGAAACGGAGGGAGTAGTAATTAGTTGGTGGATTAGTTGGGTCATAATAGATGGTGAGTTTTTTTACAAAATACAAAAGTTTGGGGTAATTTTTAAAATTATTAAAAAATCAAACAGTAATATTTTGGGCCAAAAACAGGTCTCGAGCTAGTTTTGGGATTTGAAAATTTTATTTTCAAAATCAGCCAAAACATGGATAAAATCTATAAACAAACATGTTTTGCCAATTTATTTTTGGAAATAACTTGGCAAAATCCATGGCCAAACAGCGGCTAATAATTCTCCCAAAAGTGATCATATTCAAAAAGTCATGAATAATATGGATATTTATATTATCCGCCGATTAACCTATTTTTTATCCGTATTAAATATGGATCGGATCAGATAATTTATTTATTTTTGTATTATCTATTTTTGATCAGTCTCATATCTAACCCGACTTGTCCGTTAGCCACTTATCCGTATGCATCCACCTGTTAATGGCTTTGCTAACAGTCGGCTGTCTACCATTTATCAATTGAAATACCATGACTTTTTCTACCTCTTGGCATTGTGAGAAATTTAAAAAAAAAGGGGGGGGGGGGGAGGAGATTTCCAGTTACGTCATGATTGTAAGTACAAGATTAATGAAAATATAGGACCGTTTGGTATGATGGATAAATTGATGGATGACAGGTATAAACAGCGGAAGCAAATTGCCAGGATCACTTGCATGTAATATAGACAACACATAATCAACAGATTTTTAAATCGAACATAAAAATCGAATACTATCTCTTTGAAAGCNTGTAAAGTACAACTGTACGTTTCTTTACTCTTGGCGAGTGTGAGAAGTTAAAAAAGGGGTAAGGGGGGGGGGAGGAGATTTCCAGTTACGTCATGATTGTAAGTACAAGATTAATGAAAATATAGGACCGTTTGGTATGATGGATAAATTGATGGATGACAGGTATAAACAGCGGAAGCAAATAGCCAGGATCACTTGCATGTAATATAGACAACACATAATCACAGATTTTAATCGAACATAAAATCGATACTTATCTCTTGAAGCGTGACTGCGATCGCGAGAAGCCTCCAAGCATGAGCAAAAACCATCCACGAGTTCATCCTTTAGTTCCACAGTCTTCTGCTGTGTGACTCGAATAATGCCTGGAATTAGCGAAATTCGTGTGGGCGAATTTCTCCTAGGAAAAGCATGTCGTAATAAATCTTTCCTCCTTATGGAATAAGACCTCTTTATATAGCCACAGGTTTTAGGGTTTAAAACCTTTTTCCTAAACCTGTTGGGTCTTCCTTTTCCACCAAGAAATAGAATTTCATTTAATTCCTAATTATTCGGGCACAGCAGGGACCGCAGTATTTAATTAACGAGGCTTCCTATTATGGACTTAATTTGAAATATCTGAATTAATACTACCATATTAAGTTACAAATTATTCCACTAAAAATTCGTAACTGCACTCCTCAGTTCAATTTCGAAATTCTTCCATTAAATCTTATTTAACTCCCCATGTTAAGATTCAGATACTAATCAAATAAAATAAATTACCGACAATTTAATTCATTGATTATTTCCTTTAGACTTTCGCTTAACTTATTTCATGTGACGGATACAAAATCCACCTGCAGGGTTTACACATGAAAACTTATAAGCTTTCATAAAGGTGTATCATCAATCTCTAGACCGAGACATGGATTCCATCAACTAACTATACTTTGCCAATGTATATTACTATTGCCAATTTACCAGGTCATATTGACCCTACGAAAGAATCT
>NC_031997.1:2343382-2346997 GCF_001879085.1 Nicotiana attenuata | reverse complement strand
TTGAAAAACAAATGATGCCAAGTAATTTCTCAAAGAACAAAAATCTTTCTTCCAACAATGGTTTAGTAAAAATATCAGCTAATTGGGCAGAAGTGCTTACAAAAGCTAATTCTATGTCACCTTTTAGAACATGATCTCTAGTAAAATGATGTTTAATGTCTATATGCTTTGCTCTAGAATGATGCACAGGATTTTTAGAGAGACAAATTGCACTAGAATTATCACAAAAGATTTGTATAGGTTTGAAGGAAAGTTCATAGTCACCCAATTGATGTGACATCCACAGGAGTTGTGCACAGCATTGACCAATGGCAATGTACTCAGCTTCAGTAGTGGACAAGGCGACTGATGCTTGCTTTTTACTGTTCCAGGATATTAAAGCCTTTCCTAGTAATTGACAAGTGCCACTCGTGCTTTTCCGATCTTCTTTATCACTTGCTAAATCTGCATCTGAGAAACCTTCTAATTTAAACGAGTTAGAGCAAGGATACCATAATCCATAAGATACTGTGCCAATAAGATATCGAATAATTCTTTTTACAGCAGTTAGATGTGACTCCTTGGGAGCCGACTGAAACCTGGCACATTTACAAACGCTGAACATAATATCTGGTCGACTTGCGGTCAGATACAGTAGTGATCCAACCATTCCTCTGTATTTTGTTTCATCAACTGGAGTACCCTGTTCGTCCTTATCCAAATTTGTAGCTGGACTCATAGGAGTGCCAATTGATTTTGCATTGCTCATGCCAAATTTTTGGATCAGCTCCTTTGTATATTTAGTTTGACAGATGAAGGTTCCTTCTTCAGATTGATGAATTTGAAGCCCAAGGAAAAATGTGAGTTCACCCATCATGCTCATTTCGAATTCGCTTTTCATGAGGTTTGCAAATTCCTTGCACATAAGAGAGTTAGCACTACCAAAGATAATGTCATCAACATAAATTTGAATGATAAGATTACCTTCTGTTGATCGTTTAATGAATAGAGTAGTATCAATTTTACCTCTGGTGAACCCATGGTGAACAAGGAAGGTACTTAACCTGTCATACCAAGCACGTGGAGCCTGTTTCAGTCCGTATAGGGCCTTAGAAAGCTTGTACACATGATAAGGGAATTTTGAGTCTTCAAAGCCTGGGGGTTGTTTCAAAAAAACTTCCTCTTCGATGAATCCATTCAGAAAAGCGCTTTTGACATCCATTTGAAACAGTCTGAATCCCTTAAATGATGCATAAGCTAACAGGATTCGTATAGACTCTAATCGAGCTACTGGGGCAAAGGTTTCATCGTAGTCGACTCCTTCTTGTTGTAAGTAGCCTTGAGCAACTAATCTAGCTTTGTTCCTTATGACTTGTCCTTCTTCGTTCAGTTTGTTCCTGAACACCCATTTTGTTCCAATGACGGATACATTTTCAGGTCGAGGTATCAGCTTCCACACTTGATTCTTGCTGAATTGATCTAGTTCTTCTTGCATGGCTTTCACCCAGCTTGAATCCTTCAAGGCTTCCTCTACCTTTTTTGGCTCTATTTGAGAGATCGTTAACAAGAGGGGGGGTGAATTGTAGATAACTAAAGTTAATCGTTAACAAGTTGACTTAAAACTTAAGTAGTCGACTAAATATGGCAATCTTGCAGATATAGTAATTCGAGGTAATAAGCAGAAAGTAAATGCAAAAATTTAAAGACACCAGGAATTTTTATACTGGTTCGGATTCAATGTGAATCCTAATCCAGTCCCCTTGGGTTGCAAGGGATTTCTCTTCAAGTGAATAAGTTTTCTTTCGAGTACAGATTTGATGTATGTCGCTCAGTTTCTCTAGCACTCGTTTGATACAATGCCTCACCAGTTATATGCCCTCTTTCTATCCCTGACTTGTTATACAGCAGATCTATATAGGCTACTATGCTTGTTTGCAGTAGAATGAAGAGAGTTATTTTGGTTTGATCAAAGTATACTAAGGATGGAGTTACACTGTGAATTTATACAAGGATCAATGGTGAAGGTTTGTCAACCCAAGGGTTTTGATCCTTGGAAAGAGTTGATTCTTTCCAAGAATAAAGAACTATCCGTTGCTTCTCTTCAGACCTTTTCCTTCGGCAGATAACGGGTTTGACAGGATTCTTCCTTGATTTTTGGACCTTCCAATCTTGACCGCCGTCCGGATCTTCTAGCTTCAATAGTTCTTCAGTGATTTGATCGGACTCGTCAATCACAGATTGCGTTGAATCTTTATTCCATTGTGGCAGATTTGATTTCCTAAAATAATGGAGCTAATCCTGATTTGCTGATGTAGTACTGTTTCTTTCCTTGTACATCGTAAGTATTTCAGGCAGCTTCCCTTCTGAATGATTTCCTTCCTTGTTCGACATAGCCGTTCCAATAGTTCCTTTTTACTTCTTTGAACTCCTGCACATGCATATTAATTGCATCATTAAAATATGATCTAACAATCTCCCCCTTTTTGATGATGGCAAAATAATATACATAAATGTAAGGATGTAAACAACAGTTGACTTCCCTGGTTAGTACTAGCCGACTTGGCTCCCCCTCAATGTGTGCAGTCGACTTGTACCTATATAGTCTTGTCTATGCATGGGCAGCATAGTAGACTTAACCTGTTCAAAGAATAAGAAGTACTATCTATGCATGTAGCATAGTCGACTTAACCTGTATAACAAATAAAGAATGCATAGTCGACGTGAACCTGCACATAAACCGTTAACAATCCAGAATATATATTCTCCCCCTTTTTGACATCAGCAAAGAGGAGCAGCAATATTATCCACATAAGCAAAAGAAGAAAAAAACATCCACGGGCACAGCCCAACCACAGCCAAAACAAGGTTTGAACAAAAAATATTGTCTGAAAAACACATCCATCTCAGTGACGCAGAAAGTAAGTAAGAGTGTTGCAAATCGCCTCCTTCAACTGTTCAAAGCTGGTGTTGGCAGCAATAATCATTCCATCCAGCCTGTCGTGCACCTCCTTGAAGGCTTTAGCCGTATTCTCCCTTACCCTTTGCACAACTACCCTGATTTTAGACACATCTGACCATGTTTCCTTTGAAATAGCATGAATAGCATCCACAGTCGACTGAGTGGAGGACAGAAGAGACTTGATGTCTAAGAGTTGGGAGTCAATGGAGCTGAGCTTTTCACTTAGGTTGGCAGGAATGGGAGAGGGCAGAACAGCAGACGAAGGCTTGGTTTCCACAGGAGTTTGCTTTGCATTACTTTCACCCTTCTTAACCCAGGCACCCTTGACATTCACATACCCCATACTCGAGAAGGCTCTAGAGTTGTAGCACTTGAAGACAGGAACAAAGGGGTAGTCTGAAAGCGGAATTTGATGAGCTTCCAGAATGTGGGTGATGGCCATACCGAAAGGAAGACTGGTTGGATCTTCAGCACTCTCAATCATAAAATTTATGACCCAGGAGGACAGCTTGATTTTGAGTTTGGAGATGAGACAGTAGACAAAGAAGGTGTCCCTTTGAGAGAGGGTTGAGAAGGAACCAGTTCTGGGTAGAAGAGTGGTTGCAACAATGTGGGCAAGAACCCTAGTTTCAAAGCTCACATCACTAGGCCCTAATTGATTGGGAAGAGTTTCAGAG
>NC_031997.1:2341386-2343282 GCF_001879085.1 Nicotiana attenuata | reverse complement strand
ATATCCCGAGGATCTCTTGGTATCCTCAATATATGTGTTGGGGATCTCTTGGTATCCCGAGGATCTCTTAGTATCCTCAATATATGTGTTGGGATCTCTTGGTATCCCGACCCAACAATATGAACAATAACATCCCGGCAAGGGAATCAACAATATGAACAATAACATCCCGGCAAGGGAATTCAACAGTATAAACAATACATCCCGGCAAGGGAATCAACAATATGAACAACAACATCCCGGCCAGGGAATCAACAATATGAACAATAACATCCCGGAAAGGGAATCAACAACAATCCAACAATCCAATCACAAGGAAGTTCCCACCACCAAGAGTATGATTACATAGCAACAAGAAAATCACGGAGACACTAAGAAGCACAAAAACCTTAGCAAACAACAAAAAGAACAGCTAATTCAATTAAGGCAATTAAGGCTAAGTAACAGGTAAGAGTTAGAGGAAGGCTAACAACATCGTATGGAGCATATAGAGGTAAATTATGCAATTAGATAACTCAATCATAACAGAATACTTCCCATATGATGAACATAAGGACCTAAGAACCCTAAAGACAATTTTCCCAAAAATAAGTCCGAGCACACACTCGTCACCTCGCGTGCACGGACTACAATTAGCATGGAAGACTCAAATCCTAAGGGGAAGTCCCCCACACAAGGTTAGGCAAGATACTTACCTCAAAGACGACAAACCGATACTCAAAAATGCACTTCTCGGATGAAAAGACCTCCAGATGGCTCAAATCTAACCAAATTAACTTCAAAGCACAAACAACACATAAGAAACTATTCCGGATCATAAAGTCTCAATCTTTAACAAAATCTAAAAATCGGTCCAAAAGTCGACCCCCGGGACCACACCTCGGAACCCGACAAATTTTAGAAAAATCCGAGTACCCATTCCAATATGAGTTCAACCATACAAAAATTACCAAATTCCGATACCATTTCGTCTCTCAAATCATGAAATTTCGTTTTGAAAATTTTCTTCAAAAACCAACATTTTCCCTAACTAAAAACACAATTTAAATGATAAAAACAAAGACGTATTCATGCAATATATTTAAGTCTCAGTGAAGAACACTTACCCAATCGAATTATCTGAAGAACCCACCAAGACTCGCTCAAAACCGAGGTCTACAAGTCGAAATGTGATAAAAATGGTGAAACCCTCGATATTGGAATATATTCTGTCCGCCCAGGCATTTGCACATCGCGATCGCGGAAGAAATGATGCGATCGCGTAGACGGAAAATAGCCACTGTCCAAAAATAAGCTACGCGATCGCGGAAGGGCTTATGCGATCGCGTAGTGAGGAAATTTCTGCTGCCCAAAGCTACACTTCGCGATCGCAAAAAGAAGATGTGATTTCCGAAATCAGAATCCGACCCCGATATTAAAAAGTCCACTTCCGGTCAAACTTCTCAAAAACCTTCAGTTTCTAACTTTAGCCAAATGACTCCAAATGACCTACGGACCTCCAAATCCGATTTCCGATCGCGCTCCCAATACCATAATCACCATACAGAGCTATTCCCAGACTCGAAATCCCAAACAGACATTGATAGCATTGAAACTTCACATCAACCCAAATTTATAAAATTCTTCCAAAAATGCTAACTTCCACAATAGGCACCGAAACGCTCCAGGATCATCCAAAACCCGATCCGGGCATACGCCCAAGTCCGAAATCATCATACGAACCTGCTAAAACCTTTAAATCCTGATTCCGAGGTCGTTTACTCAAAAATTCAATCTTAGTAAATTCTTTCAACTTAAATCTTCCGAAATGAGAATTCTCTTTCCAAATCAACTCCGAACTTCCCGGAATTCAATTCCGGCCATGCGTACAAGTCATAATACCTGAAGTGAAGCTGC
>NC_031997.1:2328590-2337976 GCF_001879085.1 Nicotiana attenuata | reverse complement strand
ACAATTTTAGATCAATTAATTATTTAGTTATTATGTTAATATACACTTTAAAATTAAACTAAAAATATTTAATTGAAATTGACAGTGTATATAGTTTTTTAATAATTTAGAAAATAAGGAAAGAAAAAAATTTGAAAAATGANGAGTTTTTTTTTTAGAAAGATAATATTGCATTAAACATAAGTAAAGTGACTACAGAGAGGGTGATGCGTATGCATCAGTACTAGAGTTGTTTGATAGATGTCTATTACAAATACTACTACTATCTATTCTGAAATAGTTATCCATCACAGTGTTGCCATTGGAAACAACCATGCGTTGCTCAGTTTGATGGATTACAAAAGTGTTCTGATCCACATCCTCCGCTTGTTGTTCCTGCAGCGTGCATGTTGTCTTCCTAAGACGAGTTTCTCCAGCCTTGTCCCTTTGCAAAAAAGCTGACAAAATCCGGTGGCTCTTCAAAAATAAATGGTTTCTCATTATAGGCCAAGTTGCATCATGCTTTAGCTAAACCATCAGCCACCTCGTTTCCCTCTTTGTAGGTGTGTGCAATGGTAGCACTATGCAGACGGTCCGGGAGGTACGTGCAGTCAGCTAGTATGTTAGTATAAATGATGTTATCATTTCTTAACACTTTCAGTACCTCTAAAGCATCGATGTTTATTTCCAACGGGACCAAGTTATATGTATTTGCCAATTCCAGTCCATGAAATAGAGCCTTTAGTTCTGCCTGGATGGTGGTTGCATTGTCCAAATTTCCTGCAAATCCTATAATCCAGTTTCCATTTGAGTCTCGTATGGCCCCCCCCTATACCTGCTTTATGAGTTAATATTGAAGCTGCCCCATCCGTATTTAGTTTAAAGTAATTTGGTTTAAGAGGTATCCATTTAATAGATTGCATTATAATATTTTTTGTTATTGGTACGTTCGCACCCAAATATATAAATTCCAGAGCATTATTAGTAATTAAGTTGATTGATAGTCGTTGTCGTGTGTTATTAAAATTGTTATTGTTATGATTAATTATAATGTGCCATAATGTGTATGAAATAAAAGTTTTAGTATTTATACGGTGTGGCATGTTGTTGTACTTTGTATTAATGAATTTCATCAGCCAATCTGATGGATGAGAGCGTGTCGGTGTATTGTTGGTAAAGTGTTCCATACCTAAGTTATTCCATATATGCTTTATGTTAGAACATTGTAAAAAGATATGATTAATAGATTCCGTATGTGTGTGGCATATTTGACATTGGTCATCTAATGTTATTCCAATGTGATGTAGGTTTTCTTTGTTGGTAATCTGTCATGCATTATAAGCCAAAGAAATATTTTAATTTTAAGTGGTATTGGAATCTTCCAAATCCAATTGTAAGGGTGTGTGTGTTCTTGTATGTTTAGATTTTGCTGTAGTAATTGTGAATACATAGATTTAACAGTAAATTTTCCATAATTCGATAAACCCCAATCGACAGTGTCCAATTTGTTTGTGTAGATAAGTACATTGATCCTATTGATTTTAATTTTTAAAAAATTTATAATATTAAAGGGTATTTCTTCCCATTTCCAATTGCTTTGATCTCTATAAGTGTTAATATTTCGCGTAGTATGACCGAAAGGTATAGGACCCTGTACTAAGGATCTAAGTGTGGTGTTTGGAGCAATCCATGCTTCCATCCAGAAATTTAAGTTTGAATTTTTACCTACTTTTCATTGAATGCCATTTTGGCATTTTTCCCAGCCTGACATAATATTTTGCCAAGTATGAGAAGAATGTTGTATGACTAGTTTGTTTTTATATTTCAGAATAAGAGTGTTTGCACATAGCTGATTAGAAGAATGAACTACGCGCCATGCTAATCCTGCCAGTAATGCCTTATTTTTTAAATCAAGTCTCTGTATACCTAGGCCTCCTAAAATTTTTGGCATGGTAACTCTTTTCCAATTTACTAAATGAATCTTTCTTTTTTGTTGGGTAGTTCCCCGTAGGAAATTGCTCATGTATTACTCCATTTTATCAATAATATTTTTAGGAATTGCAATGTATTGTATTATGTGGTTTGCTAGACTAGAAAGTGTTGATTCAATGAGTGTAATTCTTTTCTTCTCAAATCTATAGATATTGATCTTGTCTCCTTATTAAAAAAAATAAAAATCTTATCGCTTGTCTTTTTGAAGTTCGAGGAATTGCGGTACGATTTCTCCCGACATCTTCAAGTTCTTCTGGAACAAGTTAAAATTATAGTCTGATAATGTCACATTGCCTATTTAGCAGCCTCAGGTGTCGTTTAATTGTGAAACAAGTTATTCCGGATTAGTTATCCCATAATTAATTATTCCGACATTAGTTATCCTGAGATTATTAATCCACTTTTTCATAGGGATAAAAATAATACACGGCAATCCCGGGATAACTAATTCTAAGATAAGTTATACCGCAATTTTATTCCAACCAAACGTGGGATAAACCCATCTCAAATTTAATTTCGGTATTAATAATTTCTTATCCCTTGTACCAAACGAGTTCTTAGTGAAAGTACAGGAGGGGGGCTGTTAATAGTAAAAATTCTTTTTAGTCGACTAACTTTGCTCCTAGTTGACTATCGTGATTCTGCGGACATTTGCTAGTAACCTGTCACGGCCCCAGTTCGCCCTCCGTGAACTTGTCGTGACGGCACCTAGTCCCTATGACTAGGTAAGCCTAACAATGCGGAAGATAAACCATAATTGCGGAAGAAAATAAATAAAACTGAACTGGTAAAATAAAACGGTGTTTAAGGTGCCGCTTGGCACATACCACAACAATTCTCGAAGCAAACAAAACTCCCAAAACCTGGAAACTCACAAATCACAAGCTAAGGGATACATAAGAGGCTCTGACTCAAGAATATCTATACAAGTAAAAATACTGATAGAACAATACTCATTACAGAAGATAGAAAGTGACTCTTCGGTCTGCGGACGTAGCAGATATACCTCGAACTCTCTATTGAAACGCCTCCTTCCCAGGCTGACAGAACTGAACGGGAGTACCTGTATCTGCACAACAAAAATGTGCAGAAGAGTAGCATGAGCACACCACGGCGGTGCCCAGTAAGTACCAAGACTAACCTCGGTGGAGTAATGACGAGGAACAGCCAAGACACCTACCGGTCAAATAAGCAGTATAATCATAGGAATAATGGAACTGACATATAAATATGTTAAGTCTGCATCAATGACAAAAGAAATGCTACAATTCACAATAAGGAAAAAGGGCAACAAGTAACAACGAGAATATAGTAAATGACGATACAAAATGACGACAGAATCACAATCCAAATCCTAAGGTCACAACACAGCAAGGGAAAAACAAGTCAATAATTCATATCCTACAGTGATGTCCACATAAGGGCTTATTCGACCCCTCTCAACAATTTTACCAAATTTCGGACAAACCACAACTCACGAGAACCCAGCATCTGAAATCTAACACTTGACATCCTATGCCCCATAAATCGCACGGTCATGCTGACAACTCACTTGCTAACTAGGGCCACTCTCACGTGTAAAAATGGATAAACGAGGGCATACCTCCACCCTTAGCAAAATCAGGAGGAATTCACCTCTACTAGGAGTGTTCCGCTACGTGTATGCTTGTGCAAGTGTTTCTAACAAAACTCTACCAGCTAGTAAACATAAAAAGGGGAACGGACCGCACGTACGATGTTTCCTCACAACTTCCAAGCGATAAAGCTCATACAGATAAGCAATCCACAATCTCAATATTAAACAATAGGAAATGCCTCTACAGGCCGTCACAATTCTTTACAATCAACCCCTAACATAGCCCACCTTATTTCGCCACGCGTGCAATTAATAAAATAATAGGCACCGCCTTAATTCGCCACACGTGCATCATAATGCTCCCACCTTATTCCGCCACATGCACAACCCACATATAAGCATATAACATATCCCACCTTATTACACCGCATGTGCAAAAATATCAATGACAACAATAGCACGGCAAAGACCTCGTGCAACCCTTCAACAACAACCGCACGGCAGAAACCTCGTGCATCACAGTATCAACAACCGCACGGTAGAAACCTCGTGCATCGCAATATCAACAACCGCACGGCAGAAACCTCGTGCATCACAATATCGACAATCGCACGGCAGAAACCTCGTGCGTCACAATATCAATACAACACTACAAATGACAATATATACAGTAACAAACAAGAGAATCAACTCAAGAAATTTCCGTTCACCAACAGACGGTACAACTAACTCACAAGGAATAACCGTAACAGGGAAATACTAAGTGCAATAAGAACAACTCAACAAGGGAGGAATAATATAAAACGACGATCTCATAATACTAAGTTCAACAACAAGGAAGTTAACATGAATTAAATAAATTACAATTTAAGGAAATATCAATTAAACATAGGATATCTAACTTCTTTCCAATGAGACCAATTAATTACATGAAAGATAGAAAATAGTGTTTCCAAATAGAGACAAACAGTTAGGAGGGATAATGTGACTATAGAAGGGTAATATCTACAGTGAAACAAGTAAAAGTCAATTAGGCAACAAGAATAAGCCAAAAAGGGCAAATAAATTCCAAGTAAGACATGTAAAGGTGAAGCTAATGACATGGAACTCAATCGCATCAAGAACAACTTCATATTCGGTGATTACAAGGATCTAGGAGCCTAACAGGGACAACTTTCCACAAATAAATCCGAGCACGCACTCGTCACCTCGCGTACAAGGAATACAATCAACAAAGAAGACTCAAATCCTAGGGGGAAGTCCCCCACACAAGGTTAGGCAGGATACTTACCTCGAACCGGCTAAAATCAGCTAGCAACGTTCTTGCCACGAGTACTCGACTCCAAATGGCCCAAATCTGTTCAATTAAATCACACATTGTAAATAACATCTCAAGCAAGTGATTCTACTATTTAATTCAAAGCTAAAGCGGGAAATTAGGCAAAATGACCAAAATGCCCTTCAGGCCAATGTCTCGGAATCAAATAATTTTCATATTTTCAGAACCCTCATACTCTCACGAGTCTAACCATATAAAAATCTCCCAAATCGGAGGTCAAATGCTCACCCAAAACTCATTGGTTTAGTCTAAGAAGTTTTTCTCCCATTTTGATGCCAAATTCGAAATTAGATGATGGACTAAGCTAAATATTGATGGAATACAACTAAAAGGAATTAAGAAAACGTTACCCAATGATCTTCACTTCAAAACCCACTCAAAATCGCCCTCTCCCGAGCTCTCAATTGATTTTTCCAACTTTTGAAACTCAACGCTCGAAATTCCCTTTTCTGAACAGTGAATATCGCTTCTGCGGTCAAGGGACCGCTTCTGCTGTCCCGCTTATGTGGAACTCTGGCCGCTTCTTCGGCTTCCTTTAAAATCCTAGCCTCCGCTTCTGCGGAACAAATCAACCGCTTCTGCGGTTTTCCTTTAACTGCTCAACACCGCTTCTGCGGTTATTTCCTCGCAGATGCGGTCCCGCTTCTGCGGGCCAACCACCGCATCTGCAGAAACAAACAAGCTTGGCCAAAACCGCTTCTGCGGTCTTCAATGTCGCATCTGCGGAACCACATTTGTGGTTCCCAGGCCGCAGATGCGGAAATACCAGAAGCACTAAAGACTGGCATTTCCAAACTTCAAAAATCCTCCCGCTAACCATTCGAAATCATCCCAAGGCCCCCGGGACCTCAACCGAAGGCACCAATAACACCTAATACCCTATTCAAACTTGTACCAATCTTCAAAACACCTAAAACAATGTCGGAAACTTGATTTAATCAAAGATTCATGCCTAAGAACTTCAAGTTCCAACAAAACACGCTTTCGATCAAAAACCTAACCAAACTTCGTCCGAATGACCTGAAATTTTGCACACACCTCCCAAATGACATGACGGAGCTACTGCAACTTCCGGAATTCCAATCCGACCCTTGGATCAAAAACTCTTTATCGGACCGGAAACTTCAAAAATTCAAACTTCGGCATTTCAAGCCTAAATGAGCTACGAACTTCCAAAATATATTCCGAACATGCTCCCAACCCCGAAATCACCTAACGGAGCTAACGGAACCATCGGATTTCCATTCTGAGGTCGTCTTCACACTGTTCTGACTGCGGACCAGTTTCCAACACTTAAGCTCTCATTTAGGGACTAAGTGTCCCAAAACACTCCGAAACACCACACCGAACATCCCGGCAAACCAAAATAGCAGAAATGAACTTAGGGGAAGCAGTTAATAGGGGATCGGGGCGTGAGTTCTAAAAATGAACGGTCGCGTCGTTACATCCTCCCACACTTAAACATTCGTTCGTCCTCGAACGAGCATAGAGAACATACCTGAAGTCCTTAAGTCACTGAGTGCGCACTTCCAACATACACCCGCGGGTGATCCCACGTCACCCTAATCCACTTAACCCTGACAACACCATCTCAACTGAAATTTAACCCTTCTAGCAATACCAATACGCCTTCAAGCCAGAATTCTCACCTTCCATCTGTTTCCAAAAGACTCGATCCTAAATCCATGTCTGGTATCAGTCGCAGCCAGCTATTTCAATACAAGCCAACACATATAGGGTGCAACCACACAACATGACACATCACACATAGGCCCACAATAACATCTCTGATAGCAATATTTGCCTGAGATTAAATCCGTGCCGACCATAAGCCTCATATCGAACAGGAACTCTTTTCAAACCTCCACAACACTGGCGGTGATACAATAACCAGGAAATCCGCATAACAAAACACCCGAACAACCAAGTCTCAGCCAACACCAACGAGTCCACACCCCACAAGCTAAAACTCAAGAACATAGAACGGAAATGACTGAACATGAGAAGGGAAACACATAAGGGAACTAACAAACAAATAAAACTAGCACAGATTCTTCTAAAACACAAATCGACAAAACACCTGACAAGAAAGAATGAAAGCATATCAAAGACTCACAATGATCTTATACTAATATAACTTCTCACCGCAGTACACAACCCGGTCTCAACATATCAAATCACCTGAAATCACGAGGGTCCCGCCCTCATTACTGAATCACAAGTAGGGCACACATCAACCCATCTAGAGACTCTCACTAGATCAATTCCGTCTACAAATTACAACACAGGCTGGCTCCCATACCGGTGGAGCATAGAAATCACAGCTCGTAACCAAGAATACTCAGAGATCACATCGAACCTACCAAAACAGACAACATGAATTTACTACTAGCCTCATAACTCTCGAGAACAGCCAGAAACGGATGATAGACACAGCTATCACTCATAGAACCTCCCAACAGAATAATCACGTAAACAGAGTACAAATCATGAAACGCACTCATAAATAAAACAACACATAAGGGAACTCACCCCAATAAGCAGAGTGTGATGAACTACAAATAGTGCCGCTCTATAACAAACCGAATCCGTACCTGAATGACATTCAACTGGCGCACCGGCCTCAAGCCTACTATATGAAACACATCAACGAGCCGGGCCTCCCCTTCTTGGGCGCCCTCTACCTGCGTGAATACCTCGCTGGGACACACCAGTCCGAAGTCTGGGACAATCTCTCACCATGTGGCTAGTATCTCCACACTCAAAGCACCCTCTCTGCTGACGAGGCGGTAGGAACTGTGCGATGCGGGTACTCCGAGACCCACGAGCACTTGAGTCACCATGCAAAGTGTGAAGCGCGAACTGGACTGGCTGACCCGCAAAACCTCTACCATGACGCACCCTGCCTCCAAAATAAGAACTTGTATATCTCCTCGGTCTACAAGGATCCCTCACCTCCTCAAACTCTCTCTCCTGATCTCGTCTGCTCTCTCTCTCTCATGACCCTGCCTGCCCTCTCTCTCTCTAGCATGCATACCCTCTATCCTCCTAGCAATGTTCATAACCTGCTGATACGGAATATCCATCTCTAACTCACGGGCCATGCTGGACCTGATGCTAGGAATAAGCCCCTCAATGAACCGGCGAACCTTCTCGTGAACAGTAGAAACCAAGGATGAGGCATGTCTAGCCAAACTAGTGTAACGGACAGCATACTCCGAGACGGTCATAGCACCCTGGCGCAAATGCTCAAACTCCGTGCGCCATGCATCCCTGAGGCTCTGAGGAACAAACTCTCTCAAAAACATATCTGAAAACTGGGTCCAAGTCAGTGAAGCTGCCTCGTCTGGGCTGTCTAATTCATAGGTGCGCCACCAATCATAGGCGGCTCGTCGAAGCTGGAAAGTAGTGAAAGAAAACCCACTCGATCCAGAGATACCCATAGTACGGAGGATGCGATAACACTCATCAAGAAACCCCCAAGGCATCGTCTGATGCTAATCCACTGAACACCGGAGGATCATACTTCTTGAACCTCTCTAGTCTCATCTGCTCCTGCTCGGAAGCCGCTGTCATGCCCTCGGGCTGAGCTGGTGCTGCAGGCGGCACAGGAATAATCTCAGGGACCTGCTCGACATGCGCTCGCTACTCAGGAGTGCGGGCGGCGGGAGTCTGTGCTCCTCCCCCGATCTGGGGTGTGGCTGCAGCAAGGGGAAGCAATCCTGCCTGAGCCAAAGTGGTGTACATACTCATGAACTGTGCCAAAGTCTCCTGAAGGGCTGGAGTAGTAGTGGCAGTAGGCATGTCAGGTGCCTGGTCTCCGGCTAGATCTGCTGGTGGAACATCGGCGGCAGCTCGTGCAGGTGCTCTCGCTGCACCACGTACGCGTCCTCGAACTCTACCTCAGCCCCGACCTCCGACGGCTGTAGCAGGGGGCGCGGGTGCCTGATCACCTCGGGTAGTACGTGTCCTCACCATCTGTGAGAGAGTGGAAGACAGAGGTTCAGGATTGTGAATGTCAAAATCTCGCACGACAGGGAAATCAAATGAAGTGAAATTTTCCTAACGGTTACATAGCCCCTCGCAGATAAGTACAGACGTCTCTGTACCGATCCACGAGACTCTAATAAACCGGCTTGTGATCTGTGACTCCTATGAACCTGGCTCTGATACCAACTTGTCACGACCCCAGTTCGCCCTCCATGAACTTGTCGTGACGGCACCTAGTCCCTATGACTAGGTAAGCCTAACAATGCGGAAGATAAACCATAATTGCGGAAGAAAATAAATAAAACTGAACTGGTAAAATAAAACGGTGTTTAAGGTGCCGCTTGGCACATACCACAACAATTCTCGAAGCAAACAAAACTCCCAAAACCCGGAAACTCACAAATCACAAGCTAAGGGATACATAAGAGGCTCTAACTCAAGAATATCTATACAAGGAAAAATACTGATAGAACAATACTCATTACAGAAGATAGAAAGTGACTCTTCGGT
>NC_031997.1:2291302-2312695 GCF_001879085.1 Nicotiana attenuata | reverse complement strand
GTTCATCCGGTATTCCATGTTTTCATGCTCCGGAAGTATGTTGGGGACCCGTCTCATGTGTTAGACTTCAGCACGGTTTAGTTGGATGATGATTTGACCTATGATGGGGAGCCAGTGGCTATTTTGGGTCGTCTGGTTCGAAAGTTGAGATCAAAGGATATAGCTTCGATGAAGGTGCAGTGGAGGGGTCGGCCCGTGGAGGAGGCTACCTAGGAGACCGAGCAGGAGATGCGGAGCAGATATCCTCACCTATTTGAGACTTCAGGTATGTTTCTTGACCCGCTCGAGGACGAGTGTTTGTTTAAATTGGGGAGGATGTGACGACCTGACCCGTCGTCTCATGTGTTACCGCCCCGTTTTCCCCATTTTACGCTCCTTCATGTTTCATTATTGGCATTTGGGTGTTAGAGTTGAATTGGTTTGGTTTTGGTAGAAAATGAGACACTTAGTCTCTTTAAGGAAGACTTGTTTTGGAAAAGTCAACCGGAGATTGACTATTTAGTTAGAGGGCTCGGATGTGATTTTCGGTGATTCGGTTAGCTTCGGGGGATGATTTGTGACTTAGGAGTGCGATCGGAATTGATTTTGGAGGTCCGGTTTAGAATTAGGCTTGAATTGGCGAAGTTAGTATTTTGGCGAATTCCGGTTGGTAGGTGAGATTTTGATCCGGGGGTCAGAATGAAATTCCGAGAGTTGCAGTAGCTTCGTTAGGTGATTTTGGATGTGTGTGCAAAATTTCAGATGATTCGGAGGTGATTTGGTTGGGTTTTTGATCGAATGCGAGTTTAGGAAGAATTTGAAGAACTTAGGCTTGAAATTGATGAGAATTGAGGANGGGGGATGATTTATGATGTAGGAATGCGATCGGAACTGATTTTGGAGGTCCGGTGTAGAATTAGGCTTGAATTGGCGAAGTTAGTATTTTGGCGAATTCCGGTTGGTAGGTGAGATTTTGATCCGGGGGTCGGAATGGAATTCCGAGAGTTGCAATATCTTCGTTAGGTGATTTTGGATGTGTGTGCAAAATTTCAGGTCATTCGGAGGTGTTTTGGTCGGGTTTTTGATGAAATGCGTATTTCGGAAGTTTTCAAGAAACTTAGGCTTGAATCCGATGTGATTTAATGGTTTTAGCGTTGTTTGATGTGTTTTGATGATTGGAGCAAGTTTGAATAATGTTTTAGGATGGGTTGGTGCACTTTTGGTTGAGGTTCCGAGGGCCTCGGGTGAGTTTCGGATGGTCTATCGGGGAGTTTGAGACTTGGTGAAGCAGCAGAAAAATGCAGCAGCAGTTGCAGGTATTAAAGCTTCGCGATCGTGGGGGGGAGGGGGGGGGGAGGGGTCACCGACGTTCGCGTAGAGTGAATTTGGGTGGCCTGAGATTTGGTCTTCGCGTTCGCAGTTTCATGGTCGCGTTCGCGTAGTTCTGGGAGTGGAAGCATCGCGATCGCGATGGTGCTTTCGCGATCGCGTAGAAGGAAGTTGGGCCCCTGAGTATTAGTTTATCGCGTTCGCGACCTTGGGGACGCGTTCGAGTAGTTGAGGTTCCTGAAGGTTCGCGTTCGCGGGTTGGTCACCGCGTTCGCGAAGGGGTAATTTTGGTCAATGGGTTTTTGGTCATCGCGGACGCGGGGCATTGACCGCGTTCGCATAGAGTAAAGTGACCTGCACAGAAGGGTTTTTATTGAATATTTCATCCGCGAGTCTAACCATTTTTCCACCATTGTTGAGTATTTTGAGAAGCTCATTGGGACAAATTGAAGAGGGATTCAAGGAGGATTGATTAGAGGTAAGTTCCTTGGCCTAAATACATGAGATTATGATAGATTTAGCATGGAAATTGGTTGAAATTCATCAAAAGGGGGTAAAGCTAGGGCCTGAGAATTGGTAATTTAAAAATGGAATTTGAAGGGTCAAATGGACTCCGATTTTGGTAAATTTGATATGTATAGACTCGTGGCGAGATGAGGAATCCATTGATGTGAATTTTCTGATTTTTCGAGAAGTGCGCCCGGGGCTCGGGTTTTGCTAGTTTCGAGATTTTTGCTATTTTTCGATTGTTTTCGATTGGGTATTGTTCCCTTAGCATATTATGATGTATTCGCTCTGATTTTGGTTAGATTCGACGCGCGTGGAGGCCGAGTTGAGGAGCAAAGGTGTCGCGAGCTAGAGATTTCACTGGTTCGACGTGAGTAATGATTGTAAATGATAGTTTGAGGGTTTGAAACCCCGGATGTGCACATCATAGTGCTGTATTGAGGTGACCTGCACGCCGGATAGCGAGTGTGGGGTAGAGCACCGTTGGGGATTGTGACTTGGTCCGTCCCGATTTATGAAATTACTACGTATTTGACTGAAATTACTTGTTATCATCATAATTTGGGCTGATTGCCATGCTTAGGCTTCGTGCAAACTATGTGAATCCTTCAGGGATTGATATCACTATTTTTCGCATTACTTTGCATATTATTTGATCTCGGTCCAGGGTTTTAATACTGTTTTGCAAACTCAGCCATTTTTCTAAGATTTGAAAACTTAAACAATATTTTATCGACGTTATGAGTTGAGAACCATTATTTAATATTGCCCAAGTGGCTTATGTGCATTTCTGGACTGAGCATGGATCGGGCTGCGTGCCGCAGCAGTGTTATAGTGATTTCTGGATATATGGATAGCTCGGGCTGCGCGCCGCAGCGGTATTGTATTGATATTGAGGCCGAGGGCCTGGTTGGTGCCACGAGATGGCTTGATTATTTGCGCTTGGGCTGTAGGAGCCCCTCCGGAGTCTGTACACACCCCCAGTGAGCGTCGTCGACGTTAAATATATGGATGGCTCGGGCTGCACGCCGCAGTGGGTACCAGAGTGTACCGTCATATGCATTGCATTGCACTCATGCATTTGTTCCTATTGTATTATTTGTCATGACATTTCAGCACTCGCATTTCATTGGCTTCCATGCTACTTCTTGCATTGCTTACCTGTTACCCTGGTGTTTTTTTTTAATGGAGTGTTGTGCCCGAGGGGCTGACTTGTGTGCTGACTTGCAGTATCTGTTTCGCATTCATTTGCTTAACTGTGGAAAAATATGTTTCCGAAAGAGGTTTTAAACGTAGCCCAGATATTTCTAAAGATTACACGGTTTCAATGTTTTCTCAAAGGGTTACACTGTTCTATATAGCATGATTATTTGCTTTACGTGATTTCTTGCTGCTCAGTTATTATTTACCTTTATTACTCACTGAGTTGGAGTACTCACTTTACTCCCTGCACCTCGCGCGCAGATGCAGGCATTGGTTTACCCGGTAGCGGGTTTGAGCTGGTTGAGGATTTGCTATCGTAGCTGAGCAAGGTAACCGCCAGCGTTCGCGGCACCGGATTTCTTCCTTTTGATTCCAGATTGTATTCTATGTTTTACAGGCTTTGTAGTTGTATCAAAGATCCTTCTAGATGCTCGTGACTTGTGACACCCCGATTTCGGGCTAAGTCGGGATGGGTTCTCTGTTTTATCACGTTTATTCCGCAATATGATTTCATTATCTATGATTCGGACTTATTCACGCTAAGTAACTGTTAAAAGAGGCGTTGTTGTTCTGTTGGTTGGCCTTGTCTTCACGAGAGGCGCCATCACGACCGAGTTTTGGGGAATTGGGCCGTGACAGCGGCAATTATTTTGAACTTAATGGCTATAAAAATGGATGGTAAAGAAGTATAATTAGCCGTTTGGATTGGATTTAGTAGCCATTATAATTGCCACAAACAATTGCCGTTAGAGATATGAACGTTTAGCGGCAATTAGTTTGAATGTAGCGCCTATAAAAATAGCTGCTAAAGAAGTATAGTTGGCCGTTTTGGATTGGATTTAGTAGCCATTATAATTTCCGCAAATAATTGCCATTAAAGATAATAACTTTTAGCGGCAATAAACCATACCTTTTACCAACTTTTGCGACAAAAGCCACTAAAGGCTTTGCCGACCCCGGCATTAGCGGCAAAACACTAATGGCTGGTAAAAGATATAGCGGCTATAGTTATTGCCGCTAAAGCCGTTTTGTATTGCCGCTAAAGGTCTTTTTTGTAGTAGTGGTAGTTATTGGACTCCAATTGTTTCTTTTGCCTTTAGTGCACTTTCCTTCTTATGCTTTGGTTGGTAGTCTTGGGCACATTGTAGATTCATTAGTATTGTTTTTTTTTTTTGTTTTAGTCATCATTAAATTTAGAACCTAACAATCTCCCCCTTTTTTTATGATGATAATAAACAAAAAGAGTTCGAGGGATTTAGGGACACTTCCATTTATATGTTATAGTCCTAGTCCTCCTCCTTGTCTTTGTACTCCTTGCTCCCCCTGTTTTTGTACTTATTCTTCTTCTTCTCCTTTGACATCAATCCAAAAGAGCAAGAAAAGATATACAAGCAATAGCAGGTAAAGATATACAAGCAATAACCAAAAGATAAACTAGCAGGCAGTGCATAGTTATCTACAACTAAACAGAAAGTTAAGCAAAAGTGGGCATAGTTGACTATATGCCCGATCAAGCACAACCAAAATAAAGTTTTAAAGCAAGCAAAAAAAGGTGATTGTTTAGACATCCCAAACAATCAATTTCTCCCGAGGAAATATTTCAGAGTGTTGATCACTTTGGTGCAGAAGTTGTCATAAGAAGCATCAATCTCCTTGTGACTTTGCTCAATTTCTCAGTAACATCATGCATAGCCCTGATTCCCTACCTCTTTTTGATCTGAAGATTTATCCTTTATCTGGCCACATCTACTCCAGTTTCCTTTGTCACATCCTTGATTTTATCCACTTGTTCCTGCATAGAGGTTACCAAGTCCTTGATACCTATGATAATTTGATGCATAAGCAGCAGCTGCTCCGAGGAGGTGGGATGGATGACCTTAGAATTAATTCCTCCAGTGCTTTGATGAGGTGTAAACTCTTAGGCTTTATCTTTCTTAACCCAAGTTCCTTCCACTAGTGTATCCCATTTTAGCAAATGCAAGTTTGTCATAGGTGATGGATATGATCTTAGGGGCAAAGGGGGATAAGTCCACTTTCATAACTTACAGAATATGAAACATTAGTAGACCATAGGGTAATCAATTAGCAGAAGAGGGTACGTCCTTAAAACTCTCAAGCATGTACTGGCGTATCTAGACAAACCAATTAATAGTTTTTTCATTCACAAGACAGTGTAGAACAAACACAACTCTAATAGATAAAGTGTTGAGAGATCTAGTACGGGGTAAGAGGGTGGTAGCAATAATATGGGCTAGCACATGATGCTCAAACTTCAGGTTTTTAGGGCCTATATCGGGGGTTTTCAGACAGAGAACTTTTTGCTTCTCCAAAATACACATCAAAGTCATCAGTCCACAAATGTTTTCAACGAAACTATACCCAAGAAACTTAGTTGCAAAAATCTTTTCAAAACTGATAAGAGTCAAGAATGATGTGGGTTCTTAGAACCATAGATTCCAAATCATCTTTGTCATTCACAAACAGGTTTGCATAAAACATATTCATAGATTCTTTATAAACAATGTCACCAACAGTGGCAAATAAAGAGAGAAGTTATTGAGTTTTAAATACAAAGATAACATCACAATGAGATTTTTTATAAATTTTAAAACATAAAAAGCATCCATAAGCAATCGACTTCCCCTTGTAGGCAACAAATTTGGATTTCTCCTCAGCAACGCAGAAATTCATCTTGTCCTCAGGCCCAAATTCTACACTTTCAGTTTTTCCCTTCTTCTATGATGATTGTTTGAGATTTGACTCCATTGGACGTTTTTCATCCCTATTTTGAGTAATGAGGATTTTCTCCTGTGAATCACTGGACTCATCTTCAAACTTTTGATGGTCGGAGCCCCTCGACGACTAATGTCTGTGGATCATCTATTTGAGGGGGTTTTCTGAAACTATGACTTCTTTGAGGCATAGAGAAAGATAGAGAGGGTTCATTTTTGTCCATGGGAGAAAAACATGGTTCTTGTTGTAAGAAAAGTGATATGAACGAGAAGAGGTGTTAAAAAGAGGGATGAAGTAGGGATGAAGGGTTGCCTCGGTTCTAGAGAGACGTGTGAAAGTCAACTGAAAAGTTACCTTCTAAAGACGCGTTGTCAATCACACAATTAATGCATGCTCAGAGTAATCATATCAATTAGGATATTTTTGGAGAAAATTTCGAAAACATTTTAAAGTATTCTTTTGAAATAAGTAAGAAACTAAAGCAATTACACGAGATTTAAATAAATGCCTATTCTATCACGAAAGAAGCAAAATCTTTCCTCAAGCAAAGGTTTTGTAAAAATATTTGCAAGCTGATTTTGAGTCTTAACGAATTATAATACAATATCACCTTTTACAACATGATTACGGACAAAATGATATCTGATTCCATTGTGTTTAGCTCTAAAATGATGCACAAATTTTTTAGAAAGACAAATAGCACTGTAGTTATCACACATAATTGGAAAACAATTGAGATGCAAATCATACTCTAAAAGTTGGTGCATAATCCATAGAACTTGTGTGCAGCAGTTGCCTACAGCCAGATATTCCGCGGTAGTGGTAGACAAGGCAACACAATTTTATTTCTTATTGTGCCAAAAAATAAGAGATTTTCCAAGCAATTGACATGTTCCACTTATGCTTTTTTTTTAATCAATATTATCTCCTGCAAAATCTGCATTTGAAAAACCTTTGAGATCAACGATATTTAAGCTTTCATACTATCCATAGTCGATCATCCCTATCAGATATCGGATATTTTGTTTTACCGTAGTTAAATGGAATTCTTTGGGAGCTGACTGATACCTTGCACACTTGCAAACACTAAACATGATATCAGGTCAACTTGCCGTAGATAGAGTAGAGATCTAATCGTACCTCGATACATTGTTTCATCAATACTCTTACCGCTTCTATCTTCATCAAGGATAGTTGATGGACTAATGGGAGTCCCTATAGATTTGGCATTGGACATGCCAAATTTCTTTAAGAGGTCTTTTGTGTACTTAGTCTGTCTAATAAATATTCCTTTCGGGGATTATTTGATTTGTAACCAAGGAAGATTGTTAATTCTCCCATCATGCTCATCTCAAATTTTCCTTTCATGATATTTCAAAAATCCTTGCATAATTCTGCGTTTATGCTTCCAAAGATAATATCATCAATGTAAATTTGTAAAATTAAATTACCTTTGTCTGGGTGCTTAATAAAGAGAGTAGTGTCAATATTACCTCAATCAAACACATGTTTGACTAGAAATGAACTTAGTCTTTCATAATATGCTCTAGGATTTTGCTTAAGCCCATACAGAGCTTTGGACAGATTGGAGACATGATGTGGA
Organism: Nicotiana attenuata; assembly: GCF_001879085.1. NCBI lineage: Eukaryota > Viridiplantae > Streptophyta > Magnoliopsida > Solanales > Solanaceae > Nicotiana > Nicotiana attenuata. Next base: position 2,305,341 of record NC_031997.1, on the reverse strand, counting down.
AGAGGTTCATTTACAAAGCCTGGGGGTTGCTTAACGTACACTTCCTCAGAGATGAATCCATTTAGGAAAGTACTTTTCACATCCATCTGAAATAGTCTAAAGCACTTGTGAGTAGCATAGGGTACCTGGCAACAAGAGCGAAAGTGTCCTCATAGTCAATTCCTCTTGTTGCGAGTATCCTTGAGAGACCAGCTTTATTTCGTACCATTTGGCCAGATCCGTTTAGCTTGTTCCCTCTTATTGCATTATACATAAGGTTCTTTGCTTTGGCATTCACGTGCATCGCAACAGATTATTCGTCAGTATAATCTTCTAGCTCAATGATTCAGAAGATACATGGCCTTCCGTAGTTTTGTCCTTCTTTGATGATGGCATGCATGGGAAGATCTCCCTTTTTGATTACACGCCAGACTTTGATAACATATGACTTTGCATATATTTTTATGCGCACTTTTCAATGTGACAAATGTTGTCTATTGAATTAAAGTGGTCTAACTTGTGAGGTTGCTTCTTGAAATAGTACTCCAACAACAGTGTTTGACGCCATGGTCTTTACTTACTCTATTGTTAAACAAATATTTTTCTCTGAGTGTGAGACTTGCTTTGATACCAATTGAAAGTACGGGGGAGGGGGGGGGAGGGGGGTGAATTATAAAAAAATCTTTTTAGTCAACTAACTTTGCCCGTAGTTGCCTATCATGATTCTGAAGACGGTGGTTAGTATACCAAATAAAAGTAAAGGCACGTAATGAAAATAAACAAGAGAGATAGAGATTTTTATACAGGTTTGTGTACCAGTATAGTACCTACATCCAGTTTAATTGGGTCACAATGGTTCTCTTACATCTTCAATGGCAGTTATGAGAGTGATCTTTTTACGTTTACCACTGGCGAGTTACAACTGATTTCTTGACACAATCTTTCAATAGCTTTCTTTTTCTCTCTATCTTTTGATACACTAGTAAGCTTAAGAATACAATGTATAGTAAGAAGTAGAAAGATTGAAAACTTGGATGAAAGTTGCGTAGTCTTTCTCGTTCTTCCTCTTATTCTTTAATAGTGCTTGATAAGGTTGCTTACTCGTCTTACGAGATTCTAGAAAATCATTTGATGTGATTTTCCAGTTGAGGGAGAGTTTTCTAAGAGTATGACCCAAAGGTAGCCTCTTGAATCTTTATAGTGCGAAGTATAGCTAGATTCATCCTCGATAGACCGAGTCTCTTTTAATTTTCCCGATCATTGAGCTTGAGACTTCCACTAATATTGCACCTTTGGTTGATTCCCTTTCCTTCTTTGCTTTTATGAGAATCTTTTGTTAGTTTAGCCGATTCCCTTTTCCTTTTTGTATGCTTATGATAGTGTAACGACTCGGTCGGTCGTTTTGATAGTTGTAGCCCCGTTGCCCCATTTTCTGCTTCCTTTGTTTTGTACAGCTGTATTATGACTTATCGGGTTAGTTGGTTCGGGTCCCGGGTGATTTCAGAATGAATTGAGACACTTAGTCTCTTAATTGAAAGCTTAAGTTGAAAAAATTGACCGGATGTTGACTTAAGTGTAAATGACCTCGGATTTGAATTTTAATGGTTCCCTTAGCTCTGTTAGGTGATTTTGGACTTAGGAGCGTGTCCGGATTGTGTTTTGGAGGTCCGTAGTAGAATTAGGCTTGAAATGCCGAGAGTTGGAATTTTGGAAAGTATGACCGGGAGTGGACTTTTTGATATCGGGATTGGATTGGATTTTCGGAAGTTGGAGCAGATTTGTATTGTCATTTATGACTTGTGTGAAAAATTTGAGGTCAACTGGACGTGATTTGATAGGTTTTGACGTCGTTTGTAGAATTTGGAAATTTCAAAGTTCATTAGGCTTGAATCCGTGTGTAATTCGTGTTTTGATGTTGTTTGAGATTATTTGAGGATTCGACTAAGTTCATATGATATTTTGGGACTTGTTGGTATATTTTTTTGAGGTCCCGAGTGCCTCGGTGAGTTTCGGGTGGTTAATGGATCATTCTGAACTTGGCTTGTTAGCTGAAATTTCTGGTTTTAGCTGGTTCTGGTTTCCTTGTACGCGATCGCATGAGTTCATCAGCGATCGCTTAAGCTTATTTGTGCTAAGCTACATTTTGCGAACGCGCGGGCAAGGCCGCGTTCGCGTAGAAGGATTTGAGCAGAAGAGGAGGTGAGGCAATTGCTATACGCGATCGCGTGAAGTAGGATGCGATCGCGTAGGTTTGAGAGGCAGTAGTCCATGATCGTGTGGGTGATTCCGCATTCGCATAGGGTTAAAGTGTGGGGCAGCATAGTTGGGCTTCGCGATCGCAAGGCATTTTCCGCAATCGCGATGTTGAAATATCCGGGCAACAGTGTTAAATTTCAAAAACGAGGGTTTGAACCCAGTTTTCATATTTTGAGCTAGAGACCACGGATTTGGGTGATTCTTAAGGGGATTTTCGTGGAGTTGAATGGGGTAAGTGATTCTTACTTGGTTTTGGCTAAACCCCACGATTATGTCATTAATTTCATCATCTAATTCGTGAATTGGGGTGAAAATTGGAGAACAAGAGGAACTGTTCTTGAGTTAGATTTTTGAGGTTTTGAATCGGGTTTTGTGATCAAATTTGAGTAAATTTGTTATGGTTAGACTCGTGAGAGAGTGGGCTTTCGGGTTTTGTGACTTTTGTTGGGTTTCAAGATGTGGGTCCAGGGGGCGAGTTCGGGCTGATTTCGGATTTTTGGCTATAATTTAGTACTTTCCTTGTGGAATTGATCCTTTTAGCCTATATTGATTGTATTGTACTACTTGTGGTTAGATTCGGGACGTTTGGAGACCGATTTAAGAGGCAAAGGCATTTTGGTGTAGAGTTTTGCTCGGATTGAGGTAAGTAACGCTTTCAAACTTGGTTTTGAGGGTTCGAAACCCCGAATTATGTGTTATGTGATTGGTATTGAGGTGATGCACATGCCAAGTGATGGGTGTGCGACGTGCACCGTGAGAATTGTGACCTGGTTGATTCCATGGCACTGTATAGTGACTATATCTTGTTGATATCCGTGTTTTCATCATGTGATAAAGTAATTGAGTTGTCAATCACGCTAGATATCATATTTAGACTTTATGTCGGTACTGTTGGGACCCCTAGTGGTCGTTTCTTGATGTCATCTCACTGATTTCACTGATATTATGTACTCAGTCATGTTCATGGATTTTATATCATATCTTAGTCTCAGTTGTTATTTATTGATACATCGTATCATTGTTTCGGGCTAGTATTCATGACATTGTGAGCCCGTGAGTGAGACTGGAGAGACTGATGACTGAGTGAGGCTGAGAGCCTGATTATGAGTGGCAGCTATGGGATCAGGCTGCACACCACAGCAGTTATACTGATTTGTGATAGCGCTTGGGATGTAGGAGCCCCTCCGAAGTCTGTACATGTACACCCACACCCCCTCCCTCCCCACCCCCAGTGAGCGCAGTTAATATTATTGAGGGATGGATCTTTCCTGGACATGCTTGTCCGGAGAATTTATATACCTGGAGATGGATCTTCTCCATGGGGCTGAATTGGCCTTCATCGGTACTGGGTGACTGATGGTCAGTGATGTATATATATTCCGGAATGGATCTTCCCTGGGCCATATGGGCCATATACAGTACCGAGTTGTTGAGCTTTTGAGAGTGTGAGCACATGAGGTTGACAGCATGGTGCATCACATACAACATGTGCATTGTCATGTAAAGATAGAAGAGTTATGTTCTTTACATTGTTCAGATCTGCTCTAATTTACTGTTTTGAGTTGCCTATTTAATTTGAAAGCATGCCTATGTTTTTGCACAATTATTTCTATTTTATCTGTACCGGTTGAGTTCGTCACTACCTTTCCATCCAAAGTTTGGACTTTTACATACTGAGTTGGATGTACTCATGTTACTCCCTGCACCTCGTGTGCAGATCCAGGCGCTTCTGGTCACGGCGGCGGCTGCTGATTGAGACATTAGAGTTTGGAGACTATCGAGGTAGCTGCATGGCGTTCGCGAGCCTTGACTCTCCTTCTTTATCTCTATCTGTATTTTAGTTTTTATTCTCTAAAAACTGTAGTGGACTGTATTCTTGATTAGACACTCATGCACTCAGTGACACCCCAGCTTTGGGATGAATTGTATCGTATTTTGGATTATTTCCCTATTTTCAAAATGGCTTTTTCTTTAATATTAACGGCTTCCGTCTTTATTTTAAAAATATTTCACCGTGTTGAGTTGTTAAGTAGAGGCTTCCCTAGTTCCACGATAGGAACCATCACGATAGTTGATTTTGGGTCGTGACAATTAGATTTGAAAGAGGTAGCCGTTGGACTCAATTGTTTCTTTCGCCTCTAGTGCACTTTCCTTCTTTTGATTTGGTTTGTACTCTTGTGCATATTGTAGATTCATTAGTATAGTCTTTTTGTTTTAGTCATCAATAAAATCCAAAACCAAATAGTTAATACAATTGGACAAGTATCACCAGGCTTTTTGTAACAACCCGACCGGTCGTTTTGAGCTCTAGCGCTTGGAATCGGGATTTAAAGGTCACCAACAGGTTCGTATGATGATGTTGGATTTGGGCGTATGTCCGGATCGGGTTTTGGATGACCCGAGAGCATTTCGACGCCTATTGTGGAAGTAAGCTTTTTGGAAGAATCTCATAAATCTGGGTTGAAGTGCATTTCAATGTTATCGATGTCCGTTTGGGATTCCGAGTCTGGGAATAGCTCCATATGGTGATTCTAGTATTGGAAGCGCGTCCGGAAGTGGATTTGGAGGTCCGAAGGTCATTTTGGAGTCGTTTGGTGAAAGTTAGAAATTCGAAGGTTTTTGAGAAGTTTGACCGGAAGAGGACTTTTTGATATCGGGGTCGGAATTCAATTCCAAAAGTTGGTGTAGGTCCGTAATGTCAAATATGACTTGTGTGCAAAATTTGAGGTCAATCGGACGTGAGTTGATAGGTTTCAGCGTCGAATGTAAAAGTTGGAAGTTCCAAAGTTCATTAAGCTTGGTTTGGGTTGCGATTAGTGATCTCAGCATTATTTGATGTGATTTGAGGCCTCAAGCAATTCCGTGTCATGTTTTGGGACTGGTTGGTGTGATCGGATGGGGTCCCTAGGGCCTCGATTGTGTTTCGGGGTGGTTTCGGGGTAATTTTGGTTAAGCTGTTGTTGCTGGTTTGCTGGTGAGGATGTTGTTCTCGCGAACGCTAAGGGCCTCACGCGTTCACGAAGAAGGAAATTGGACTGTGCTCTTTTTGTTCTACACATTCGCGAGTGGGCAGACGCGTTCGCGAAGGGCTAGCGGGTAAAGCTTCGCGTTCGCGGGCCCTTTCTCGCATTCGCATTGAGAAGTTGGGGGGCTGAGGCAGATTATGCTTCGCGAAAATGAGGAGCTTGCCGCTTTCGCGAAGGACTTCTGGGCGTGAGGGTTCTGAGCTTCGCGAACGCGAGGTATGTTCCGCATCTGGGCAGTGTTCTCTTTAAATCGGTGGTTTGGCTCATTTTCACTTCACTTCATGGGGGCCGATTTTGGAGAAATTTTGGAGTGCCATTTTCATCATCAAATACGAGTTAAGAGATTTCTACTAGTTGTGAGTTAAAATACATGGTCTATATACGGATTTAAACATGAAAAATTAGTAGAAATTGTGGAATTTGGAAGAAAATCTAGAAATTCATATTTTTGAATTTTGACCACGAATTTGGGCATGAAATTGAAAATAAACCATATATTCGAGTTCGTAATGTTATCGGTTATGGTTATCTTCGAAAAATTTCGAAATCTTGGCACGTGGGCCCGAGGGTGATTTTATCGACTTTCGGAGCGGAGTTGGGAACTGTTGTAAATTGAATTTTTATGAGTATTACAGTATATTTTCATTGGTTTTCACATTGTTTGGCTAGTTTTGGAGCGTTGGGCATGGTTTGAGGTGTTAAGTGGTGCTGGAGCCAGTTATGGAACTTCGGAGCGAGGTAAGTCTCCTTTCTAACTTGTAAGAGGGAATTAACCCCATAGGTGAACGAAATTATTATGTGCTTCTATTTGTGGGGCCTATGTATGCACAAGGTGACGAGAGTCCGTACATAGCTACTAGATATGTCTATGGCGGGGTAGTTTTAGGCTTACATCATGCCTTGTTGATATTGTTATTGATTTATGTTTATTGTCTTCCTTGGGAGGGAGCGAGATTGAGTTTGCCTATTAAATGTTTTGAAAGGAGTTGAAATCAAAGAATTTAAGATTTAAAAGGTTTCATTTGAACTTTGAAATTTCGAAGAGAATTGAGGAATATTATAATAGCTTAAGAAATCTATGTGTAACCGCGTCGCATGTATGTTTCGCGAGCTTGGTAATTCCCTTAAAAAGCTACGAGCTGAATTTCCCTTATTTTGAAAAGAATCAAGAAAGGGATATGATTTTAAATGTTAAATTTATATTTGATCGCATCGCACGTATGATTCGTGAGCGGGTATTTTCCTTCTACTACTCTTATGGGATCGGGTCGTTCACCTCGACAAGATTTATGTACCAGACTCTCATGGGAGCGGGTCGTTCGACTCGGCAGGTTAATAGATGCATCTATAGCTCGCGTCGTTCGACCCTCGGCAGTGCACAATTTACTTTTATATTGGATCGGGTCGTACGCCTTGGCATTTCCTATATATATTATCCTCATGGAATCGTGCGTAATAGTTGGCAAGAAGCCAGTGTATCTGAGGGATTTTCCCTGATTTGAATCATGACAACTTCTTTGATGAAATACACTATATCTGTATATATGCTCCGGTTACGGAGGGAACTAGCTAGTTGAGAGCCTGAGTAAATTATATAGAGGGGAATTGTACCACTTATTCTATACTTGTTTATTTCATATATTTACTCTGTTTCGTATTTATTTACTTCTTTACTGTATTTGATATTATTGGACCACAATAAGTGTCGGAGTCGATCTCTCGTCACTACTTCTTCGAGGTTAGACTGGATACTTACTGGGTACGCGTTGCTTTCGTACTCATACTACACTTGCTGTACATTTTGTTGTACAGGCACTTGCACGGCTAGTGGCCTAGTGGGCGCAGTGGCATGGTTGACACGGGGACCTAGGTGAGCTACATCTTATGTACGATCCACAGCCAGCAGAGTCTCTTTCAAAGTATTTGTATTTCTTTTTCTGTCCAAATTTTGATTCCGGACAGTTATTGTATTTTGTTTTATTTTCTAGTAAATGCTCATGCACTTGTGACACCAGGTTCTGGGATGATTATGGGATTTTTAGAATTGAAATTGAAAAACGTTATTATTATTCTTTAAAGTTCATGTTTTACTAGTTAAATTGAGGAAAATTTATGATTTCAGAAATATAATAAAATGAGAATTTAATTAAATATTTAGTGTTGGCTTGCCTGACAGTAGTGTCTGGCGCCATCAGGACCTTTAATGGATTTTGGGTCGTGACAACATGATATCAGAGCACTAGGTTCATTTAGGTCTCATGAGTCATGAGCAAGTCCAATAGAGTCTTGCAGATCGGTACGCAGACGTTTGTACTTATCTTCGAGAGGCTACAGGGTTGTCAGAAGCACTTCCCTTCTTGATTCCTCATCGTGCGATTTGATTTCTTTGAGGCTTATGCCTTTATTTCTTCTTATTCCATCCTATGCGAAGTGAAGTGCTTGTTATCGATCAAGAATTGAGGAATTGTAATGGTACTATAGATGCGGTGCGAGATGTTCCCCCTGCGTAGTTGATTGGGCTATTGTCGTCACCTTGCGGAATGATATTCTGTCATTTCAGCTCAGTAGTTGTACTTCTGAGAGCTATGAGGCTATGCACATGATGCTATGATGCTCATGAGTTATTATCGCACAATGTTAAGGTGATGGTGAGATGCTTGCCTATGTATTGGGGCAATGAATGACTTGAGAGGAGGGTTGCTCGCTGCATGATTCAGAGATTGGGTATTTTATTTCCAGCAGAGGAAAAGGCAATCAGATGATAAATGTTCAGATTTGGGATTTATGGTGGACAGTGACTTGGTCTACGGACTTAATTTGAAATATTGGCTATTATACGGCGGGAGATTGGATACAACAAAAAGGAGTTGCTTGATATGAAAAAGGATACAACATGACTTTGGATTTGAAGGTATTGTCGCACCTTTAGTTAATGTTCGTGAGGAGTGAACGGACTTGTACGGCTGGTGAATGAGCACAGGCTCAGGATGGGTTACTGAGTTTGTAGTAATTGTACCTAGTCCAGCAACGTTGGAAGATGTTGGCATGTAATTTCTGCATGTGGGTTATCTCCTCTAGGCAGGTCAGCAGTCGTGTGGTTGACGACGCCTCTACGAAAAATTCTACTGGCTATCCGGTAAGATGTCAAATATGTAAAGGTGGTTAGTGATTCATAGTGTTCATGAAATGCTAATAGAAGGATTTCGAGGAATTTGGCGGGTTGATTGTGCAAGGCCATGTCAATGGGGGATAAGGAATCTCGGTGAATTCCATAGTTATGTAATAGGTGGCTTCAAGCTAAGTGGGAGAGCCCCACCGCCTATGATTGGATTGTATGGTTATCTACTTGTGAGGTTTCTGGTTATCAGCATATTGGTGGGTTATTACGACAAAGGAAAGGGAACATCAGTGGTGATTTGAACAAAGGATTTGAGGAATGTGTGCTATAATTGGCCTTATCAGTTTATGTTCAGGCTTTGGGAAGACTCGGGATTTATGCTTCGTGTAGAGGTGATTTGTAAGAAAGGTTATTCAGCCGGGCGTTTCTTTGAGAAGGGTGTTCAAGTGCTAGCAGAGCCTTGGAGTTTATTATATACGGGACCAAGTCAGAGTGGGTGACTCTCAACGACGGTCCTAGTGGACTCAAGGTTATAGTGTGGTACCTAAGGATTTCGAGTCCATAGTATGGTTGAATATCGAGTTTTTGCAGCGGATTGTGATAAAGGAGCTTGGAGTGTTCCGTGTTATCTTTGGTCTACGGGGTATCATTAGAGGAATGGGAGCATGTAACTTTTGATTTATACAAGAATTATCAAAATGGGTGCATTAGTTGAAGACGCGATTATGCGAACAAAGAGGGTATGCAATGGTTCATGGGTTTTGAGACAATATGGTCTTGTGAAATGGAATCACTCAGGACGAGTGCGGATTGAGTTTGCTACCTTTTGAATGGAGCTATTATTATTCCTAAGGAAAGTACAGGGTCAATTAGGAGAAGTCGGATCGGCATAATGATGGCAATGATCAACTCCTTCAGCGTGTTGAGTTACTCATGTATTTTGCGACTGTACGTGCGAGGTTTGACGGTCATCGTAATTGATTTTTTTTGCAGGCTTTCGAGTATTGTGGCCTGTTATGTGCAGACAGATCTCGGAAAGATCATGGTGGGTTAAACCGCTACTCGAGGTTTGTATTTTCTGTTGTTATGGGAGTTCGGTTACGTGTTGCGATGGTTCCCTTGAAATTAGCTAAGAAAAAGGTTTCTATATGATGAAGTGTTTACCCTATTAGTGGTTAAGGAGTTATGATGAAATTTTTGTACACTTGCACATTTGCATGATTAAGTACAGTGAGTGGCATGGGATTTGGAAGTTGAGGATCAAGGCTGCGGTACGGTATTGACAAGAATGTCACAAGCTCGGATGAGCAGAAAAGGATCTAGATGTTTAGAGTAAGCTGGTATTATCTTCAGCGTCACCTGAGATCGGTGTCGGTGTAAGAGGCTCTAAGTACTGATTCAGATTTTTGATTTTCTTCACAGTGTTAGTGCGACCAGTGGAATATGGAAGTTGTTCCAAATTTGATGGTTGTTCTCGTGTCTTATGGGAAAAGGGGGTTATTAATGGACCCTTGAAGGGTTATTAGCTAGTGTAGTGCGATCAGAATTGGCTTGAGGTCTGTGGATGGATCTAATTATGAAAATGGGCTCTATATTAGGACGGATGTGTTCATTTCAGCATAGCGCTCCTTATGGAGGGGTATTCGGACGTCGGATGATACTTCGTCGTCGGCTATTTCATGTAATACTATATTGTGCTGTGTGAGTTGTGAAACAGCTTGAAATGCATCATATGTGTTGATGTTCCACGTAGCGATGGTGTTATGTGAGCAGGATGTCTCTCGAGATTCAGATCATGTATCGCACCTTAGTCTTGCTTGAGTTTTGTAGTGTATGGCGCTATCGGTCTCCCCAGGAATTTCACTATGCACCCCGCGTGCTCATGGTTGATATTCGGGTGTTTCGCAGGTATGAGCATTTTAGCTCGGTAAGTAAATCCTTATAGATTATTATGTATGAATCAGGTGGCACGCTGCCGCGAATATGTTGTCTAGATCGGGTTGCACGCCGCAACAGTGTGATGTTGAGTATAGTCCCCTATGGTTATTTCTATGTATTGTTTCCATTTTCTGATGAAGGTCCATGGCACCATTTCGGTTGTCCAATTAGTTGTGTGGGTTGAGTAGTCCTTTCTAGGGTTCGTTTTCCTTATATATCACATTCGAGTTGTAGCTTATCGGCACATTGTGGCATCATATGAGACTTTTGGCAGCGTCTGGGGTGGCTTATTTCCTTAACAACTTTTATTAGGTGAGACGAGATTATTGGATCTAGACTTAGTGCGATCGGATTATATAAAGTATATTAAAGAGCAAATATCGTTATTTGGTTGATAATGAGGTAATAGTTCCTGTCAGGAGAATAGACTCAATGAATTGTTGACTCGGCAGTTGTTTATGAATTTCTACACACCTCTTCCGTCATGGCAGTATTGCCAGAGTTGAAACAAGAGTTATATATGTTATGAGGTGTGTTGTGAGCATTAGATTCGTGAGATTTCGGCTATTGTTATCAGAGGATGTTATTGGTTATATAAGTTATGCAGTGCACAATGTGGATTCAGCAAAGGTATGCAATCATGTATTGGTGCATCGCATAGAGATTGCAGTTTTCGTATGATGTAAATAGGCCTAACAGAGATGTTGAAATTGGGCTTTAAAGCCAATTTGGCTAAGTAAAAGGGGAAAATCTTCAGATTAGCTCGAGCTAATGTTCTCAACTGAGTTGTGATAGAACGGGTGGGTGCACGAGGTGCTAACCAGTGATTTCGGAAAACTCCAGAGCAGTTCTTAGCACGTTCGAGAATGAACGTATGTTTAAGTGGGAGAGAATGTAACGACCCGACCTGTCGTTTTGAGCTCTAGTGCGTCTTCCAGCGGTTTGAGTCTTTGAGCAGCTTCACTTTAGGTATCATGACTTGTACGTGTGGTCGGAATTGAATTTGGGAAAGTTCAGAGTTGATTTGGAAAGAAAATTCTCATTTCAAAAGCTTTAAGTTGGAAGAATTGACTAAGATTGGATTTTTGAGTAAACGACCTCGGAATCGGGATTTGAAGGTTCCAACAGGTTTGTATGATGATTTTGGACTTGGGCGTATGTCCGGATCGGGTTTTGGATGACCTGGGAGCCTTTCGGTGCCTATTGTGGAAGTTAGCTTTATGGAAGAATCTCATAAATCTGGGTTGAAGTGCATTTCAATGTTATCGACGTCATATTGGGATTCCGAGTCTGGGAATAGCTCTATATGGTGATTTTGGTTTTGGAAGCGCGTCCAGAAGTGGATTCGGAGGTCAGTAGGTCATTTTGGAGTCGTTTGGTGAAAGTTAGAAATTTGAAGGTTTTTGAGAAGTTTGATCGGAAGTGGACTTTTCGATATCGGAGTCGGAATCCGATTCCGAAAGTTTGAGTAGGTCTGTAATGTCAAATATGACTCGTGTGCAAAATTTGAGGTCAATTGGGCATGAGTTGATAGGTTTTGGCATCAAATGTAGAAGTTGGAATATCTAAAGTTCATTAAGCTTGGTTTGGGTTGCGATTCGTGATTTCGGCATTATTTGATGTGATTTGAGACCTCGAGAAAGTTCGTGTCATATTTTGGGACTGGTTGGTGTCATTGGATGGGGTCCCGGGGCCCTCGTGTGTGTTTCGGAGTGCTTTCCGGGCAATTTTTGTTAAGCTACTGTTGCTGGTTTGCTGGTGCGGATGTTGTTCTTCGCGAACCCGAAAGGCCTCGCGCGTTCGCGAAGAAGGAAATTGGACTGGGCTCTTTTTTTTCTACGCGTTCGCGAGTGGGCAGATGTCGTGCCCCCTTTTTCCCCCTCCTCGAGGGGGAGAAGTCCGGGTTTCGACATTCACGGGGTGTAATGACTCATTTCCTTTTGGGAATTCAGTATTTGAAGAGTCACCACCTAACGGATTATGGTGCGTTAGGGCACCTAGAGCAATTAACTCTTGGGTTGGTTTGCATTACCAGAGATTAGGGTAAGGGCTCGAAGTAACCTCGAGGGGAAGGTGTTAGGCACCCCTCTTGGTCCACAACTGTGGGTCCGGCCGAACTTATATTCACAAATTAGTCCATAAATAAACAATTGAAGCAAGTAATTGCAAGTAGAGCATGTTGGGCATTGTATAAAAATAAGAATTTAAACAGGTTGTGAAAAAAAGGAAAAAAAAATGAAGTTTCAAGCAAAGGATTTGGGGGAGAGGGAGGTCCTAGGTTGGTTAGCCTATAGGATCATCAGTACAATGCCCGGTAATCACTCCTTGAAAAAGGGTTACGCGTGGCATTAGCGCACCGGTCATCATATCCACGTCTACCCTTCCCATCCCCTTATTGGTCATGCAAAGAGAGTGTCGGTCACGGATTCCTATTGCGTGCTGCTACCCGTCCCTTCTTAGTGGTCCCGGAGGGAGTTAGGACCTCTACCTATAGGTAGTTCTAGACAAACCTCTAAGGTTTTAAAGGTGAAAATTTTAAGGCGACAAGCAAAACAATTAGGACTTTGAGCAAACAAGAACAGGAAAGAGTAGATAAAGGCTCAATTTTCCTCCACAAGTAAACGTACAAGCAGCACGACTCAAACACTGTTAAGGTCTCTATTAATCAAATTCCTAAAACAGGATCTCTAAGTGATGATGCGAAAATAGACCACATTTTATACCCAAAAGTTATAACCTAGAAGTTGCCTAGGGATTCGTTTAAAAATTATTAGAATCAGAAACATTGAACAGCGGAGAAAGAGCTTCAGGGGAATGCGGTTTTGAGAATGCCCTAAGGCTTGCCTATATGTAGCATATAAGAAGGTTTTTTAGAAATAGACTCCTTTAATACCTATAAGCATGGTGTCTAATGAGATTAATGCAATTTGGAAAGAACTTGTTTCGGAAAAATGTTAATGCTTAATAAGACCAGTTTTTTTTTTAAGAAAATGAACTAGGCGTGATGAAGTTGATTTATTAGGCCAAATTAAATTACCAGACAGAATTGCGAGTATAGATCCCTATAGGCATGACATCTAGGCGTATTACTGATTTTAGCAACATACAGAAATGCTCATTAAAACTGGATCGGGTTGAGTCCTATAGGCATGACATCTACTGATTCAAGACATGATTGTTTGGAACATATAATATAGTTTCTAACATGATAGAATGCAAAACCTTATGAACATGATTTCTTTCTGATGCAAACAAAATTAGAAGTGAGATCCTATAGACATGATTTCTATTAGGCAAAGCAATCAGATTTCAAAGAGTAAATCCCTATGAGCATGTTTTCTATTGCGCAAAGTAGGCAGATTAAAAAGTAAGATCCTAAGAGCAGGATTTCTACCCATATTACCCCATAAAGTATACATCTACCCACCGTTTTACTAAATACCCCAAATATCTGTTTACAAATTATTACAGGCCAATGAATTAATTACATAAGTAAAAATAGAAAATCAAGAAGCTATTTTATAGGGAGCCTACAATCAGGCCCAAGTTTCGCAAAGCCTCCAATGGTCTTATAAACCTCAATTCCATAGACAAATCAGAGTCTAGGTGCATCAAAGTTCCCCAAGGGCCTCAAGAACCCCGGGCAATGCTTACACCTAGACTTAGCAACTAAGAATTGAACCAGTACAGTGTGGAAAGGCCAGCCTCAGTATGCCAGAGTT
>NC_031997.1:2261380-2291284 GCF_001879085.1 Nicotiana attenuata | reverse complement strand
CGGTACTCCTGGTACTTGGAGGTCCATCTTCTTAAAAATGGCCCGTCCTCCGCTCCTCCCGCCGATCGCGCTTGTCGCGCCCCCTTTTTCCCCCTCCTCGTGGGGGAGAAGTCCGGTTTTCGACATTCACGGGGTGTAATGACTCATTTCCTTTTGGGAATTGGGTATTTGAAGAATCGCCACCTAACAAATTATGGTGCGTTAGGGCACCTAGAGCGATTAACTCTTGGGTTGGTTTGCATTACCAGAGATTAGGGTAAGGGCTCGAAGTAACCTCGGGGGAAAGGTGTTAGGCACCCCTTTTGGTCCATAACTGTGGGTCCCGGCCGAACTTATATTCACAAATTAGTCCATAAATATACAATTGAAGCAAGTAGAGCATGTTGGGAATTGCATAAAAATAAGAATTTAAACAGGTTGTGAAAAAAAAGGGGAAAAAATGAAGTTTCAAGCAAAGGATTTGGGGGAGAGGGAGGTCCTAGGTTGGTTAGCCTATAGGATCATCAGTACAATGCCCATGTAATCACTCCTTGAAAAGGGGTTACACGTGGCATTAGCGCACCGGTCATCATATCCACGTCTACCCTTCCCGTCCCCTTATTGGTCATGCAAAGCGAGTGTCGGTCATGGATTCATATTGCGTGCTGCTACCCGTCCCTTCTTAGTGGTCCCGGAGGGAGTTAGGACCTCTACCTATAGGTAGTTCTAGACAAACCCCTAAGGTTTTAAAGGTGAAAATTCTAAGGCGACAAGCAAAACAATTAGGACTTTGAGCAAACAAGAACAGGAAAGAGTAGATAAAGGCTCAATTTTCCTCCACAAGTAAACGTACAAGCAGCACGACTCAAACACGGTTAAGGTCTCTATTAATCAAAGTCCTAAATCAGGATCTCTAAGTGACGATGCGAAAATAGACCACATTTTATACCCAGAAGTTATAACCTAGAAGTTGCCTAGGGATTCGTTTAAAAATTATTAAAATCAGAAACATTGTACAGCGGAGAAAGAGTTTCAGGGGAATGCAGTTTTGAGAATGCCCTAAGGCTTGCCTATATGCAGCATGCTGTGTCGACATTAATGCAGGAATAAGCAGGTTTTTAGAAATAGACTCCTTTAATACCTATAAGCATGGTGTCTAATGAGATTAATGCAATTTGGAAAGAACTTGTTTCGGAAAAATGTTAACGCTTAATAAGACCAGTATTTTTTTTGAAAATGAACTAGGTGTGATGAAGTTGATTTATTAGGCCAAATTAAATTACCAGACAGAATTGCGAGTATAGATCCCTATAGGCATGACATCTAGGCGTATTACTGATTTTAGTAACATACAGAAATGCTTATTAAAACTGGATCGAGGTTGAGTCCTATAGGCATGACATCTACTGATTCAAGACATGATTGTTTGGAACATATAAACATGGTTTCCAACATGATAGAATGCAAAACCTTATGAACATGATTTCTATCTGATGCAAACGAAATTAGAAGTGAGATCCTATAGACATAATTTCTATTAGGCAAAGCAATCAGATTTCAAAGAGTAAATCCCTATGAGCATGTTTTCTAAAAAAAAGCAAAGTAGGCAGATTAAAAAGTAAGATCCTAAGAGCAGGATTTCTACCCATATTACCCCATAAAGTATACATCTACCCACCCCTTTTACTAAATACCCCAAATATCTGTTTACAAATTATTACAGGCCAATGAATGAATTACATAAGTAAAAATAGAAAATCAAAAAGCTATTCTATAGGGAGCCTACAATCAGGCCCAAGTTTCCCACAGCCTCCAATGGTCTCATAAACCTCAATTCCATAGCCAAATCAGAGTCTAGGTGCATCAAAGTTCCCCAAAGGCCTCAAGAACCCGGGGCAATGCTTACACCTAGACTTAGCAACCAAGAATTGAACCAGTGCAGTGTGGAAAGGCCAGCCTCAGTATGCCAGAGTTCAGAGGGCTCTCAAGAGAATCCCAAGGCAGTACACACACTGAAGGGGGCAAAACTTATTGACTAAGAGTAAAGTGGAAGTGTAGGGCACGAGTTGGAAAAAAGGTTATTAAAGACTATATTGGGAAGTCTGTTTTGGAAGCAATTAGTAAAGCAACAAAGATTGTTCTAAAAGAGGTTGGATTAATAAACAAGCTTAAACACCTTAAGAAAAGATCACACAACTAGTTTGCAGAATTTAGTAGTCATACAGGGGTCAGGGGTTGGGCATACATAGACATTTGGCTACACAACCCAGCAAAGATCTTAAGATTGGCTTGGACATGCTCAGAGATAGTTGACTCTGGAATAATCACACACCAGTCAGGAGAAATACAAACACATAGAAGGGGTGATAAGGATTTGGGAATTCATAGGATGGTAAGCATACAAGAAATAAAAGACAATTGACAAGCATGCTTTGAAACCCACATAAGGGGATACATTAATCCAGCGGGAAGGGGAGACATAACAACATGCTGATAAGGCAACTTAACTACAAGTTCCACAACAGAACCACAAGTAGAAGCAAACTAGGAATAAAAGAAACTGAAACAGTAAGAGAAGCATATTGTTGTTGGAACTTTAAATCAAAACTAGGACATACAGTGAAGGTAGAAGTAAGAAGAATGAATGAACCAAGAGCACATATGATTAGCCTTGGCTTTCAGCAGGCTAACAATAGCAAGTAGCACAGGGGAGAAGGAGAGCAGAAGTTTTTAGGAAGAGAGGCAGTTTTTGAAAACCAGTGTTCGTGTGTGTGTTAGTGAAAGACTAGTGTATTTATAGTTGAAAATATGTAGTAAAATAAGGTAAGAATCATAGTAGCATGGTAATTAAGGAACTCAGAATCAATCAATTAGAAAATCAAGGAAGTACTCCCTTAAGTTAAGCGAATCAAATCAAACGGGAAGATCCAGTATCATATAAGGCAAGAAGAAAAATCAGTGCATGACTAAATAAGGAAGGGGTCAAGTTTCAGTAAGCATAGAGTAGTCAATTAGGACTAAGTTCAGAAAACTCCAATTAAGGAATGATTAAGTAAAAATAAAGTACTACATCAAATAAGGTAATGGAATCAGTCAATTTAAACAAACGAGTAGAATTTTAGGGTTTTAAAAGAAAATCTTTCAATCAAGCCATCAACTAAGGAAATCAGAATCAATCGAGAGGAAGTCATGATTCTGTACTTCAACATATAAATAGAGAAGATCAAACAGACGTAGCAAACAGGCAAGGCCAGCAATATCGATAGAAAGAGGCAAGAGATGAACACTCAAGATAAATACAATCACATAGAGGTGATATAGGTAGGTTAAGGTCTCAGTAAAACCCATTCAAAGTATGGTAACCACAGAAGCATTAACAAGAATTAAATAGTCAGGCTAACACACAGAACCAAGCCAAAGAAGACCTCAAAAATTAGGGCTTTTTAACATAGGCGAGTTAAAGAGCAGTAAGAACATAGAATCAGTCAAGATAAGCAAGGAAAGAGGTTTAAACATAAAGAAAAATCAGTTTAAACAAGTGTAGAAGAAACTCCGAGAAACCCTAAATTTAAAGAGAAAAACGACTTAAAGTTGATGATTTTTAAAGAGAGGTTTGAGAACAGTGTAAAACATAGAAAGAAACAGACTTAAATCGTTTAAAATAGCACAGATCTAAGATATTCAAACAAAGTTAGGGTTTCAAAGGAAACCCAGATAAAAATGGAAGAACCTGCTATAAACTTCAAAGATCGTAACAAGTATGGTGTGATTTTGCCCAAAGTCACACCAGAGAAGCCTCGAACAACAGAAACATAAACCCTAGGTCCAAATCGACATGGCCTAGGACCCTTGAGGGCCTTAGAGATGATGAGCAAGGCGATGAGAGACCCATTGGAGGCTTGGGGTTGAAAGGAGGTCGCCGGAGATGACCGGAGAAGGAGGCGTTTGACAGAATCTAGGGTTAGGTTGTGAGAGAGAAGACTGAGATGAGAGAGTTTGAGGGCGTCGGAATTAGAAGAGTGATTAGGGTTTAGGGGGTACTTTTAGGATTAAAAAAGGAAGGGGCTTGTTTGGACCGTTGATCTTGGGAGATTAACGGTCAAGATTCAACCGGGTAGGTGGTTCCGAGTTTGGGTAAGGGTTAATAGGGTCTTGGGTCGCCGGTTATTTAATTAGAAGGTTGGGCGGCGAATCTGGTCGGATTTTTGGCTACAATTGAAAGCCAAATTTGGCTATAATTTAAATAGCCAGTTTTTCCCTATTTTTAACTTTAATAAATAATAAGTAATTTCTGAAAAATAATTTAACAGTGCCAAAATGATTTAAAATACATAATTAAATATTTAAAAATATAGGGACCAGTTTTGTGCATATAAATATAATTATACATTAAAAGGGCTAACATTGCAAATATATGCAATTTAGCTTAAAAATACTAAATATAATTATTAAAAATGCCATGAAAAATATATTAGCCATATTTTGACATAAGTATACGAAATTAAATGAGTAAATCATTCACACAATAATTTAGAAAATATTTATTGGGGTTTTATGGATAAAAAGGGGGAAAATAAGTCGATTTAAAACCCTTAAAATTTTGTAAAAAATAATAAAAACCTCGTGCATGCTTATATATGCATATATATGCTATTTTGAAGGTATTTATGCATATCTAAAATAAATAGGGAAAAATTGGGTAGCAACAGCAGACGCGTTCAGGAAGGGCTAGCTGGTAAAGCTTCGCGTTCGCGGGCCCTGTCTCGCGTTGCATAGAGGAGCTGGGGGGCTGAGGCAGATTATGCTTCGCGAAAATGAGGAGCTTGCCGCTTTCGCGAAGGACTTCTGGGCGTGAGGGTTCTGAGCTTCGCGAACGCGAGGTATGTTCCGCATCTGGGCAGTGTTCTCTTTAAATCGGTGGTTTGGCTCATTTTCACTTCACTTCATGGGGGCCGATTTTGGAGAAATTTTGGAGTGCCATTTTCATCATCAAATACGAGTTAAGAGATTTCTACTAGTTGTGAGTTAAAATACATGGTCTATATACGGATTTAAACATGAAAAATTAGTAGAAATTGTGGAATTTGGAAGAAAATCTAGAAATTCATATTTTTGAATTTTGACCACGAATTTGGGCATGAAATTGAAAATAAACCATATATTCGAGTTCGTAATGTTATCGGTTATGGTTATCTTCGAAAAATTTCGAAATCTTGGCACGTGGGCCCGAGGGTGATTTTATCGACTTTCGGAGCGGAGTTGGGAACTGTTGTAAATTGAATTTTTATGAGTATTACAGTATATTTTCATTGGTTTTCACATTGTTTGGCTAGTTTTGGAGCGTTGGGCATGGTTTGAGGTGTTAAGTGGTGCTGGAGCCAGTTATGGAACTTCGGAGCGAGGTAAGTCTCCTTTCTAACTTGTAAGAGGGAATTAACCCCATAGGTGAACGAAATTATTATGTGCTTCTATTTGTGGGGCCTATGTATGCACAAGGTGACGAGAGTCCGTACATAGCTACTAGATATGTCTATGGCGGGGTAGTTTTAGGCTTACATCATGCCTTGTTGATATTGTTATTGATTTATGTTTATTGTCTTCCTTGGGAGGGAGCGAGATTGAGTTTGCCTATTAAATGTTTTGAAAGGAGTTGAAATCAAAGAATTTAAGATTTAAAAGGTTTCATTTGAACTTTGAAATTTCGAAGAGAATTGAGGAATATTATAATAGCTTAAGAAATCTATGTGTAACCGCGTCGCATGTATGTTTCGCGAGCTTGGTAATTCCCTTAAAAAGCTACGAGCTGAATTTCCCTTATTTTGAAAAGAATCAAGAAAGGGATATGATTTTAAATGTTAAATTTATATTTGATCGCATCGCACGTATGATTCGTGAGCGGGTATTTTCCTTCTACTACTCTTATGGGATCGGGTCGTTCACCTCGACAAGATTTATGTACCAGACTCTCATGGGAGCGGTCGTTCGCCTCGGCACGGTTAATAGATGCATCTATAGCTCGCGTCGTTCGACCCTCGGCAGTGCACAATTTACTTTTATATTGGATCGGGTCGTACGCCTTGGCATTTCCTATATATATTATCCTCATGGAATCGTGCGTAATAGTTGGAAAGAAGCCAGTGTATCTGAGGGATTTTCCCTGATTTGAATCATGACAACTTCTTTGATGAAATACACTATATCTGTATATATGCTCAGGTTACGGAGGGAACTAGCTAGTTGAGAGCTTGAGTAAATTATATAGAGGGGAATTGTAGCACGTATTCTATACTTGTTTATTTCATATATTTACTCTGTTTCGTATTTATTTACTTCTTTACTGTATTTGATATTATTGGACCACTACTAAGTGTCGGAGTCGATCTCTCGTCACTACTTCTTCGAGGTTAGACTGGATACTTACTGGGTACGCGTTGCTTTCGTACTCATACTACACTTGCTGTACATTTTGTTGTGCAGGCACATGCATGGCTAGTGGCCTGGTGGGCGCAGCGGCATGGTTGACACGGGGACCTAGGTGAGCTGCATCTTATGTACAATCCGCAGCCAGCAGAGCCTTCTTTAGAGTATTTGTATTTCTTTTTCTGTCCAAATTTAAATTCCGGACAGTTACTGTATTTTATTTATTTCCTAGTAAATGCTCATGCACTTGTGACACCAGATTCTGGGATGATTATGGGATATTTAGAATTGAAATTGGAAAACGTTATCATTATTATTTAAAGTTCATCTTTTACTAGTTAAATTGAGAAAATTTCTGATTTCAGAAATATTAAAAAATAAGAATTTAATTAACTATTTTGTATTGGCTTGCCTGACAGTAGTGTCCGGCACCATCACGACCTTTAATGAATTTTGGGTCGTGACACTTTTAAAGAAAACAAAGGGAGAAAAACATATTCAATTTTTTTTACGAGAGATTGATTTCTTTCTTCATAGTAAAAGGAGTAACATATACTTGCACACGGAGGTAGAATTTAGAATTTAAATTTGATAAATTTAAATTTTAAAGTTTTGCGGCTAAATCATGAACTTTTGAAATCATGAGTTTAGAATTTAATATTTATTAATATTTAATAAATTTTCGCATGTAAATTCATATATATNATATATATATATATATATATATATATATATATATATATATATATATATATATATATATATATATATATATATATTCCGTTTACAGAGTTTGGCAGAGTTCATTATTTATCATGCATTTGTGCTAAAAACATTCACTTAATATATATAAATAATTTGTTGAACCTATTAACCTATCTTTTCTATAATTTAGGATCGATATACTTAAAATCCTAGCTCTGAAAGCATGAAGCATCCACCTCTAATGCATTGAAGTATATGAGGAAGAACAATGTCGTATTTTTCATTGTAAAGTCGTGTTAATATGTTTAGGCAGGGGCGTATACGGCCTTATGGTACCTGGTTCATCTTAAACTAGTTTTTTACGCGAAGCATAACTTATGTGTAGAAATTTACTAAGATTGCAACAAATAGTAGATATAAACTCATAACTTTAAAATATAATAAAATCAATGCAAAAAAAATTGAAGATTGAACCCATAAAGTTTAAATCCTAGATCCGCCTCTGTGTGTAGGTGTCTAGAAGAATTAAGTAAATACGGTCTAATCCTTAGGGAAACATACTTTTCTTTTGGTACCTAATAAACAATTTTTCCGCAACAATATTGTAAATTTCGTAAGCTAAAAATTTACTCCGTAGTAAGTTATTATTTATATCACAAAATACTAAGACACGGGTTAAGACAGCAGGAGGAGACTCTGACTACTTTACGATTGAAATGGGGTTACATCAGGGATCAGCAGTTAGCCCGTTTTTGTTTTCCTTGGCGATGGATTCTTTGACGCATCACATTTAAGGGGAGGTGCCTTGGTGTTGTTATTTGCAGACGACATAGTCTTGATTGATGAGATGCGATGTGGCGTTAACGAGAGACTGGGTCTGGAGACATACTCTGGAGTCTAAGAGTTTCAAGTTGAGAGGACCAAGACAGAATATTTGAAGTGCAAGTTCAGCGGTGTTACCCAGGAGGCGGATGAAGATGTGAGACTCGATATGCAAGTCATTCCCAGGAGAAATTTTCAGATATCTGGGATCTATAATTCAGAAGGATGGGGAGATAGATGAGGATGTCACACACCATATCAGATCAGGGTGGATGAAGCGGAAGCTCGCTTCCGGTGTCTAGTGTGATAAGAATGTGCCATTGAGACTTAAGGGTAAGTTCTACAAGGTAGTGGTTAGACCGACCATGTTGTTTGGGGCAGAGTGTTGTCCAGTCAAAAGCTCCCATGTCCAGCAGATGAAAGTAGCGGAAATGAGGATGTTGAGATGGATGTGTGGGCTGTCACACCCCTTTTTCCCACCCCCGAAATATATGTACGTGTATGGATATTATGGTGGGTTAAAGAGTTTTTCCAATTGAAGTGACAAATTTGAGTAGGGATTATTTTATTTATAGAGTCGCCACTTGGAATTGGTTTTCGGTGTTCCAAGTCACCTTTTATTTGAATCCCTAGTCAAAGAAAAGTTTGACTCTATTTTTATCGGTCCGCGAAAATAAAGTTCGGGTAAGGAATTCTGTTAACCGGGGAGAAGGTATTAGGCATTCCCCGAGTCCCGTGGTTCTAGCACGGTCGCTTTATTGACTTAAAACTTGGCTTGAGCTAATTTTGGACAAACTGTGATTTATATGTATTTTCATGTTTTACCTATCCGCTTTTAATTATTAAAGTTGTTAAAAAAAAGTATGATATAAATAGTATAAAATTGTCCTAACCGCGCTACGAAAGCGAATATGCGACCAAAACGAATTTTATTAATTTTGTCATAGCAGCGCTACGCAAGCGAATCCGCAGTTATGACAAAGGATTATTAGCACGCTATTATTTTCAGAAAAAATTACTGTATTTGTGCTTTTGAGAAAATTATTTATTAAAAGGTTACTATCGCTATTAAAAAGTTACTATCGCGCTACGCGAGCGAATCCCCGAGTATGGTGAAAGGATTAGAAATTTAACTAAAACTATAGATATAGTAAGAGATTAGTGAGTTAAATTATTGAATGTTAAATATCACGCCACGCAAGCGAATCCGTGAATGAAAAGATTTAAGCGTGCCTACTGATTGCCTAGCAATTCAACTAATACAAAAGAAAATGTGTTAATTAATTAATAACAGAAATCTGATTTCTATTATTATCTTCTAGCCTTATGGTTGGAAAAATTGTGCAAATAAATGTTGGACCAACTCAATCTTTTTTAAAGAAATATGCCAACTTCTTGTTAAAAGGAGAAATGGGCCAGCTTATGGATTTTTAGAAGATGGGCCAGCTATTTATTTATTGAGAAAGTGGGCCAATTTGCCTATTTAGTTATGGTATTGAGCCAACATCTATAAAATAAATGGACAAAATGTTTATAGACTTCTTAAAGGCATTGGGCCTATTGGACAGAATATGCCTTGGCCCATTATTGAGCTCCGAAAATGGGCATAAGCTGAAAGCCCAATGAATTTCAAATGCTGGTTTACTAAGATAGCCCACCTGGGGTAAATTGCGAGTCTGGCCTCTTTTGTTCTAAGCCATTAACCCTTATTTTTAACTAGCAATTTCAAACACCTATTTAAGATCTAGCCACTTTCTACCAAAAAAATCTAAAATCCTAGCAGAGATGGTCACATGTAAAATCTGAATTTTATCACAATAAATAAAGGTCTCAAGCATGGCTCTTTTGTTATTTTAAAGAATAGCCTATCATAAACTGGCCAGAATTGCAAAGGTGCAAAAGGAGTCTTTAAGCACATTGCAACCTACTTGAAACATCTCATTTTATATGCATCAAAACTATAATAGATAGTAAAGACAAATAACACATGAATAAAGAGTGTCTGATCAACCAAGGATTTTTTTTTACATATGAACTACAACAAGATATATTTAAACAATAAAGAAATTTAGCTAAGCACTCATTTATTTAAATGGATATGCTCCCAACAATCAAGAGGAGTTCCAATCTTCTTGTTAATGTGAAAATATCTGCAACATAAGATTAAAGAGTTACCTGAGTCGCAGAATAATAAATACAACAACGAAGAATGGAAGCTCAGCAACTAAAGCAGCATAAAAACAGCAGCAAAACAGCAGAAAACCAGCAGCAAATCCATGTTAAAACAGCCCGAAAACTTCGAGAAGAAACCCAGAAACGAACTCTAAAGAGGACTTATACTTTTCTAAAAGTTTGCACTCTAAGATTCACTACTAAAGCTCACCATTTCAGCTTACTTTTCATGTGTTCAACTGCTGAAATTTTTTATGTTTTTGTGTGTTTAAGCAATTCTAAAAAATGTCTATGGAAGTGTGATCCAGTCCCTTATAATGAAGAAAGGGCAGCCCTTAAATAGGCAAAGAAAAGCCAACTTTTTGGACATATTTTGGTTCAACAAAAATCTGTCCAAAAAAGGCTAAATTTGTGTGCTAAAGGCTGTCCAAAAGGTGAAAGGACAGCCTGAAATCTGCTATGGCAGGAGCCAAAGGGTCACTTCAGCCACCCTACTAAAAGCAAGCTACTAGTACCCTACAAAATATCTAAATTTCAGATTTTAACAACACCAATATCAACCTATTGATTCAAATTAAACCAAGTATTAAAACATGTAGTTAAATTTTAACACATGTATTATGAACCAACATGAGCAAACAAAAATTAACTATTAAAGCCAAACGGAACGCACGATATCGCTGAAGCGATTTAACAAAGACAAACATAATCAGAAATGGATTAGAATAAAGAAACAAGACAGAAACTAACTCTAAACTAAAAACCCAAAACAAAAGAAAAATTAGAAAATTAATAACGGGCGCAGGATTGCGATTTTACCATATACTCGAGCATCCGGGAGACGACGATAGGCAGTGGTACGACTTTCGAGCAAGCTTCTATTGTTGATATTCTTGAAACCAAAAAATTCCGGTGAATCCGAGTCCGGTTTCAATAATATCAACGACACAACCTTGCTCGAGGCCGGTTAGAGAAAAGAAACGGGCGGCAGTGGGCGACAGTGGCGGCGGCGCTAGGGCAGTGGTGGTGGCGCTAGGGCGGCGTGGGGTTTTTTGATTTTTGAGTCGGAGATATGGAAAGAGGGGGAGAAGAGGAGGCCGGTGGTGTAAAATTTTTGGAGTTTTGGGGTGATGGGCGGCGGCTAGGGTTTCGGTTAGGCTTAGATCTACGGCGATTGGTGGAGATTTGGAGGATATGAGTGGTATAGGTAGAAAGAGGAGGAAGAGGGGAAGAGATGGTGAAATTTTGGGGTGGATTGGAGGGTTGCCGCCGGCGGCGGCGATTTCCGGCCGACGGCGATGGGCGGCGCTGGCGGAGCTGGGAGGGAGAGAAGAGAGAGTGATGAGAGGGGAAGAAGAAAGGAAATAGGGGGAAAATGGGGGAAAATTTTGGGGGTTTTAGGCTTTAAATACCTAGGATGGAGATCAAACTAGGACCGTTGGATCAAGTCAAGATGGGTGGCCAAGATTAAATCTTGATTCACTTAATGGAACGACGTAGTTTTGAGGCAAAACTACGTAGTTTTAAATCCTTTCAATGCCAGCCCTTTATCTTGCACTCTGGCCACTTTTTCTTTCAAATTTGGCCAAATTTCTTTCTTAATCCTACTTATTAAACTAAATTTACACAAACAAATAAATTAATTAACTAACTTATTCAAATGATCAATTAACTAGATTGATTCACCTATTGAAAAGTTAATCGATTCCTAAAATGCACAAATGAAGGAAGAACTATTATTTTTGATATTTTCATGATAAAAATATGCAATTAAAGACACAAAATTTGAGGAAAACAATTAAAATAACAAAAATACTAATAACTTTAGGAGGTGTTAAAATAGTGTAAAAAATTAGGTGTTCACATGGGCATACTAGGTTGGACAAAATTAGGAATGAAGTTATTCGGGACAAGGTGGGAGTAGCCCCTGTGGAGGCAAAGATGCGTGAGGCAAGGTTGAGATTGTTTGGGCATGTTAAGAGGAGAAGCACAGATGCCCCTATCTGGAGATGTGAGAGGTTGGCCTTTGGGAGGTGAGATGAGGGGTAGAGGTAGGCCAAAGAAGTCTTGGGGAGAGGTGATCAGGAGGGACATGGCGCATCTTGAGCTAACCGAGGACATGACCCTAGATAGAAGGGTGTGGAGGTTGAAGATTAGGGTAGAAGGTTAGTAGGTAGTTGAGCGTTTACCTTTGTTTCGTTTTGTTATTACTTGCCATCGGTAATTCCGTAGTTTGCTAGCAATACTTCGTTCATATTCTCGTTTGCTGCCTTGGATTTTGTATTCTAAATATGTTATCTTGCTATTACTTGTTATCGGTACCCCTTCCAAATTCCCTGTTGCTATCTTCGATTTAGTTTTCTAACTATTTGTCTTGTTATTACTTGCTATTAGGGCTTCTTTCACCTTCTTTAGCCGAAGGTCTATCGGAAACAGTCTCTCTGTCCTTCTAGGGTAGGGGTAAGGCCGCGTAAATCCTACTCTCCCCATACCCCACTTGTAGGATTATACTGGATTGTTGTTGTTGTTGTTTCTTTTATTTCTTGTAAAAGATAAAATAATCATCATAAGGTATGCTGTTAATCAACTATTAAACCTTTCATTGAAAATGTCAAAGCTAAATTTTCTGCCATAGCAGCCTCAGTAGCATGATTCATTCCATCATTTTATAATAATTAACTCAATGATCATATGTCTTTTGAGTCCTTTGATATTTGTCACTTTAAACCTCCTTCTTTTCCTAATTGTTTTTTTTAGTTAATTTTCTGATGTTACTTCTGCCTCATATAATATCCAAAATCGTACTATTGTTCCTTTTAATTGTACTTTTACTTCATTTTTATGGCTATCGTTTTTATTTGATACTGCTATATTATAAGATATTACATAATTAGTTTAATTTAGTGATTTTCAAAACAGTTACGAAGGTATAGAGATATTTTCCTAAAATAACGAATTTCAATTTTAGTTTATATGTGAGGTTTGAAGGTTATACCATAAGCTTTGACTTTTATAAACCCAGTACCACACATGTATCATGCTTTGACTTTTATAACCTTTTTTTTTCCCTTTTCAAATAGGATACATGATACCGGATATTTTTATGCTTTTGATATATATTTGTAGTGCATACGTCCCTTTTAATTTGAGATATTCCACTTACCTTTTTATATCAATATATTTTATGAGAAAATGGTTTCAAATAATAAATTTTCTATATATTCCATAATCACAATTATAAACCATAGTGTTAATTTAGCTATCTCAATTTATGCGACACTCTTCCCTTTTTAGTTTATTTAAATAATGAGTTCTTTCTATATTAATTAGGAAATTACACCGAATGAACTTGAAAATTGACATTTTTGATTTTTTGGCCCCAGGGTCAAAAGTGCTGCCCATGAGACAAACGAGGTACAACACCCGTCAAAAAATTAAAATCACCCACTTTCAAGGCGATTCTTGCAAATCCCCCCTTCGTAATTTGTGTAAAATTTCGCCCATTTTACGGTTACTTCTCTCCTTGGCTATGGTAACTAAGAAAGTTTTAGAAGAAAATTAGAGATTGAGGCTAGGTAGATTGGCAGTTTTATTGTTGGGTGGACATCAGCCAGCCCAAAAGATATCATATCTGATCTTGGAAGTTGTATTGGGAGCAATTTTTAAAGGAAAGTTTCATTGTAGATCAACTCTTAAAAAAATAATTCAATATATATATATATATATATATATATATATATATATATATAAATATAAATTATACAAATTTTATATATTTTTTCGGTTACCGAATGTAAATAGTTTCTGGCGCGGTCTATAAGTAATCATATCTCTATTTTCAATTGGGAATCTTACAGATATCCCAAAAAAGTCCCAACTTACCAACCTCTAGCCATTAATCATAAACTTATCAAAATTAACCAAGCAAATATAAAAATTGAAAACCCAAAGAAATAAGGTTTTTTCTCTCCAAGAATCACACAGAAAGTTCTCCTTCTACTTTCATATTTTTAAGCATGATTAGCGACATTAGATGCAAGACAAAAATGAAATTTCATGGATGATCAGGTAGCAAATAAGGTGATGAAATACAAATATTCCAATAATCTAAGAGAAAAGGACTTTTTTCAATGAGTATAATTGAGATTCATTGAAAATATATAGATGAGTCAATATACAAAATTTGAGGAAGATCGGAGGTGATTTGGACTGAATTAGTATCATAATTCGTAGTTACAATTGAGTTCAAAAAATTCTTCTGCGACACATGTATCAAACATGTATCACACATGTATCTCACACGCAGGTATACATATGATACACATTTGATACAAATATGATACATATCTGATACACATGTGATACACATATCATTTTTTTTATGTTCATCTTCTACTTCGAATTTTCAATAACCACCTCAAAACTCCACCAAATCATCCCAAAACTGAGATTCAAGCTCCTTAAGATGTACCGAATTTATTCTAATAATAACACCACTCAAAATAAAACAAAATTTTGACTCTTTTTTTTTTGTTACAAATAGCTAATTGGCTAATATTAATAATATTTTATAAATTGGCCAATTTTATAATAAGCTATTTATAAATGGACATAACTAGTATTTTCCCTTTTCAATTTCTCACTCATGATCCGCAATTGGTAAGAACCTTATTTTAAAGAAGAATTAACATAAATAGCCACTCACCCAATAGTTAAAATTAAAAATAGCTGGTCGAAGTATAATATAAGTATAATTATATATAATATGTATAAATCGTGTATAATTAGTACAATAGTTTATATATATCGACTAGAAAAAGTAAACAATAAATTCGATCGATTATTTGTGGACCTCTTTTTTAAATCAAGTGAAATTGGCACTACTTGGTCATTTGACCTTAAATTTGGCAAAAAATGACCCAACTCCCATTTTATTGCCAGCTTTAGTCATATTCTTGTACTGTTGGTAATTTTTTCCTCTGCAAATGCTTCTTCCTGACCTTTCTTCCTCACCCAACCGTTTAAATTAAACAATATATAATATGCAGTTGCTAATCTTTTTAAAGTACTTTGGCAAAATTTATTTGTTGGATAAACGGGTGCAAATGGATCTTAAATGTTGTACATTTGTGCAACTTTCCCAAGAGAAATGAATAATGCTCGTAATTGGTCAAACAAGTTACCTATATGAAATAACAATCCTAATGAATATATAGTTGTTGCAAATGGTAATTTTTTTCAACTGCTGGCGGTAAATACATATTCTCATTGACCCATTATTTTTCTTAGAAAATTATACTAGTGCTCGGTGCTCCCTAAGACGAGATGTAATAGGAAAAATAATGTATGTGTTAGCTTTGGTATTATTAATTCTTTATTTGGTAGTATTGTTCAACCTATATATAATTAATTACTTGTATTTGTTACATATCCTATTCAATACTATTCTTATACCTTGATTTTTAATATATGGATAAGCATGTATAAAGAGCTACCATTTCAAAACCTTTAATACACCAAACCAAACAGTCCATAAAAAATAATCTCAATATAATTAGTCCCAACATTATTAATGCGCCGTATTCAGTACTATTTTTATACCTCCTACCAAACAAGCCCTCGGTAATCTTGTAGTCAGTATGTGTAAGGTGGTACATATGGGTATAGTCAAAGGTCGATCCGGATTTGAAATTTAAATATTTGAGTTCGGGATTTTAACATAGTACACATTTGATTTACTGATTCGAATATATTATTTATACTTTGTGAGTTTCTTAATACATACAAGATCTGAGCCAAAGTTGTTATGTTCGAATGCGATAACATATATAGTGTCTTCTTTTTTTTCTTTCTTGGTACTAAGTTAATGCGAAATTTGATCTCTTCGGCTGAAGATTACCCCGATAAGTCCTCCAAAAACATATACTCCTTCCGTTTTAAAA
Source organism: Nicotiana attenuata (assembly GCF_001879085.1). NCBI lineage: Eukaryota > Viridiplantae > Streptophyta > Magnoliopsida > Solanales > Solanaceae > Nicotiana > Nicotiana attenuata. The sequence goes on along the minus strand of NC_031997.1, from coordinate 2,275,244 downwards.
AAAAAGAATATTTTACTATTTGGGGAGTCAAACAAGGTTATTTTTTGCGGAAAAGGGTCCGATATGTTCCTCTACTATGATAAATTGTTTAAAGTTGTCTCCCCTTATACTATTGGACCATAAAACTTCCTACTGTCTTACTATCCTAACAAATGTATCCTTAAGTGGACGAAGGGGACACGTGGCACCCATCCATGTCTTTTTTACATTTGGTATCATATTTAATCGACCCGCTCCACAATACCCCATACCCATAACCCGTAACCCGTAATTTATAACACAAAATAAACCCCAACCCTAAGTTATACTCCTACAGCCATTTCCATCAAGTACTAGATTCAAAAGAGAGAATGTTTTTTCTTTTCTTTTTCTGCCTGAGTTTGATAGAACTCTTTTCTTTTTCTTTCACCCCATACGTCATGCAAAAGTTATCATTTGAAAAAAAGTATAAAAAGTTGAATACATATAAACACTTGAATTTTTGTGACTGACATTTTCTTCTCTTTTCCTTTTTTTCTCTTGCCCCCTTTCATTGGAAAGAAAATCAACTACTCTAATTTAGATACGGATGGGTGCCACGTGTCTCCTCCGTCCACTTAAGGATACATTTATTAGGATAGTAAGACGGCGGGGAGGTTTATGGTCCAATAGTATAACGGGGGATAACTTTAAATAATTTATCATAGTAGAGGGACATATCGGACCATTTTTCGTATTTTTTATCACATTTTTTGCACGTAGTTTTAAATATTTTGAATTGCTAACTATTGTGATTTATAGTACTTTTTATGTAATTTCTAAATATGTATATTTTATTTGAGAAAGCTTAAAGCATTTATACCCAGATTTATACCGAAAATTAATCAATTTAACCCTCGTACTCCGAAAAGCTTCAAACACATTGAAACCGAGGTAGTAGTAGAAACTAATTCACGATTGTAAGTCTCTAAACTAGATATCTCAACTGTAGTGTGACTGACCATAGCCAAAATTCATAGCAATCACTTAACTTTACAATCAAATTGACTCTTCCCACTAATAGTTCAAAAAACTAAGGAAGGATCACTCAACAATTCTGACTACTTGTCAAGCCTCGGGCGGTGTGGGTTGTTGAATAATGAATTTTGGTTTCTATTGCATAAAAATATCAAGTTTTTATGTCACATTCTCCAAAACAAACATTGTAAAAGACATGTCACAAGCCTTGTTTATAAAAACAAGACAAGAAAACTGAAAAAGCTCTAAAACAGAATTACCCAATTCTTCGAAAACAACTGAAAACCAATTCCAAATTAAAACTGACGAAAAAACAAAACATGTTGAGTCCCACACCGGTGGGGGTGGGAGGTCATTTGTCTCTTTATATGACTTCAATCATCACCTCATTAGCTAGTTTTTGGGATTGAGTTAGGTTCAATATTCATTTATTATGGTATTAGAGTCAGACCCACCCCAATTTATTGTTATTGATGTTGGACCCTATTTATGTTTCCCACGCTTCAATTTGCAAGCCTCGACATGAGACGGGTTGGGTGTCCCACGATCGGTTGGTGTGGGGGAGGCTATTTGTCTCCTTATATGACCTTGGGCAATCCTTATTACCTCATGAGCCCTTGGGCAATCCTTGTTACCTCATGAGCTAACTTTTCAGATTTAGACATTGTAAAGAATAATAGTGGTTAGTTAGTTATTCCCATAGCTTATAGCATTTAGACAAGTGTACAGCTCTTTATTCTTTCTAGATTGAATAATTTGTTTATATAGATTGATGATTACACAATGAAATACAACAGAGAAATTTCCTAAAATTGTCTTCTTCTTTTTACAATCTTACATGGTATCAGAGTAGTGAAGCTCGATCCAATCCTCTCTTTGTTCTATCTCATTTTCTTTTCTCTTCATCTTCATCACCATGCCTGATAATACGGAAACTGATGTCACCCAAACTGGATCTGCAAATGGAGTGACCTTCGATCCAAATCATCCCTACTTCCTCCATTCTTCTGATGCACCTGGGATGACCTTGTGATTGCAATCTTCACTGGGAGAGGTTTCCAGGGATGGAGGAGGTCTGTGCTAGTTGCACTTTCAGTCAAGAATAAGTTAGGCTTCATTAATGGAACCTTTCCAGCTCCAGCTGCTACTTCCAAGGATTTTCAGCCTTGGAATAGATGAATGACATGGTGACCTCTTGGCTTCTAAACTCACTTTCCAAAGATATTGGAGACAATGTTTGCGAAAGATCTGCGGAACAGCCTTGAGCATAGGTTTGGACAGTCAAGTGGTGCCAAACTCTATCACCTGCGCTAAGAATTATCATGGTTAGTTCAAGGAACAACTGACATAGCAAGGTACTTTACATAGCTCAAACGATTATGGGACGAGCTGGATTCTTTGAACTGTGATGTCAAGTGCCTATGCACTTGTGTCTGTGATAGGAAGCAAAAACTAGAGAAGTCCTTAGAGGATGAAATTTAATTCCTCGTGGTCTATGGGCAAGCTAGGGGAAATATCTTAATGATGAGTCCTCTACCCAACATCAACCATGCTTATTCCTTGGTTCTACAAGATGAAAATCAGAGAGAAATCTATGCAATCCCTCTAATCTTTGTTGATTCTTCATCCTTCATGGTGGGAAATCAAGGCAATTTTGTACTCAAAGTAACTACTCACAGAAAAATGAAAAACAGACACAAAGGAACTTTGGACAATTCCATAAGACTTCTTTGCAGAAACCTACAAATCTAACACAGAAGAACCCAACCTTCAAAGGAAAGAAAATCAAATTCAATCCTAGTGCATCTTGTACCTATTGTAAGAAGATAGGTCACATAGTCAATTACTGTTATAGAATCATAGGGTTCTCGAAGACTTTGAGTTTACCAATACCAAAGGAAGCCAGTTTCAAGTTAGGGGAAATGGGGCATTTTCAGCTGAGGCAACAGAAGAAAGCAACACCAACTACAGTGAGTCTTTGACTTAGCACATCTCCAAAGATCAATTTTCACAGTTAGTACAGCTGATCAAGCAGGTTAATGTTGGGGATGCAGGAACTTCTAATCCAGAGATCAATGCAAATGCTGTGGCTAGTACTATTATCAAATACACTGGTTCACGTTTTTCAGTTAATAACTCTAGCACTTGGATTATTGATTCAGGGGCTTCGAAACATATGTGCTTTGACTCAAATACTTTTCTATCTCTGACTCCTTTATCCCAATTCTTTCAAGCTAACAGTCACCCATGCAGGCAGAATTCCCATATCTCCATAATTCATTCTGGAAAATGTTCTACATGTCCCTAGTTTTAGATATAACCTACTATCGGTTTTGTCTATGGTTTTATTGCATTTTTTCACTCACATTTGGTCAATGTCTGTTGTAGGCCCCTTTAATGAAGAGCGTCAAGTTTTTGGTGAAGCAAAAGAAGGATTATATCTGTTGGAGCCTAGTGGAGTTAGATATAGTTCACAACCTAATGTAGTTTCCTTTTCTAATCAGAATGATATTAGTCAAGTTTCAGTTTCCTTTTCTTTTCTGCAAGTGCAGTCTCTAATGTAAATCTTTGGCATAATAGATTGCGGCATTTGTCTTTCTTGAGCCGAGGGTCTACCAGAAACAACCTCTCTACTCCTCCGGAGTAGGGGTAAGGTCTGCGTACACACTACCCTCCCCGGACCACACATGTGTGATCTCACTGGTTGTTGTTGTTGTAATAGATTGCGGCATTTGCCTTTCCATGCAATGAAATATTTTAATTTTATTTCAATCTCTTCTAATTCTGATTGTTTTTGTGATGTGTGTCCTAGAGCTAGGCAAACTAGACTCTCTTTTCCTTTGAGTCAAATAACATCCAAAAGAGCATTTGAGTTGATTCATGTTGATACCTGGGGCGCTTATATGGTACCTACTAACAATGGCTTCAAATACTTTTTAACAATAGTGGATGATTTTAGCAGAGGTACCTGGACTTTTCTGCAAAGTACCAAGAGAAATGAATTTGCAATTTTAAAAAAAATTCATCATGGTTGAAAGATAGTTTTGGGTCAAAGTGCAGAATTTAAGGACTGACAATGCATTTGAACTAGGAAAAGGCTCACAGGAAGCAGCATTTCTAAGTTCTCAAGGCATCATCCATCAAACAAGTTGTGTAGGAACCCCTCAACAAAATGGCATTGTTGAGAGGAAATACAGACATCTACTGGCAATATTAAGGGCTCTATTATTTCAATCACAGGTTCCTATCTCCTACTGGGGAGAGTGTTTGTTGACTGCCACATACTTAATCAATAGGTTGCCTTCTAAGGTTTTGAAAATACAGACACCCTACTCTATTCTATTCAATAAGTTGCCTGCTTACAAGCTTCTTAAAAGTTTTGTATGTCTTCGTTATGTGTCCACATTGTCTAGTAGGAGAAACAAGTTTGAGCCTAGGGCTAAAGCTTGTGTGTTCTTAGGATATCCTTTGGGGCAAAAATGATACAAAGTATTGGAACTAGATACTAGGAAGGTACTTGTCTCTAGAGATGTAGTTTTACATGAAGACAAGTATCCTTTTGCCTCAGTTCAGCTCCAACACCCATATTTCCTTATCTTATGCCTGCAGAATCCACCCCTGTTGATCCCTCACCAACCCACCAACCTACTGAACATGTTCTTCCTATTGCACCAGGTTCTCATTCACCCTTTTCTCCCTCTTTTTCTCCCTCTCACTTCACTACACCTTCCTTTTCTCCATCTCCTATACACACACATTCCAGTTCTGCTCATTCTCACACACCATCACCATCACCAGTAATCAGAAAATCCCTTAGGGTCTCCAAATGGCCTACACACCTAAATGATTACATCTGCGACAGTGTGTACTTGACAGACCTCGCCTCATCTTGCTTTTCTCAACCTAGTCACCCTACTACCTAGTCTTTTGGAGCTTTATCTCATAAAAATCAACATATTATGCAATCCATCTCAGATATTTCAGAACTTAACAGTTTTTCCCAAGCTTTTGCATACCCAGGAAGGAAACAAGCTATGCTTTCTGAAATTGAAGCTTTGGAAAGGAATCACACTTGGGATGTGGTTCCATTAGCAACAGGCAAAAAGGCTTTACCTTGTAAATGGATGTATAAAGTAAAGCATAATTCCGATGCAACTATAGAAAGATTAAAAGCATGGTTGGTGGGAGGGGGGATATATAAAGAGAGGGTATTGACTACACAGAAATATTTTCACTTGTAGTCAAAATGACTACTATCAGATATTTACTGGCAATAGCTACCAAGAACAATTGGCCTATTTATCAACTAGATGTCATCAATGCTTTCCTACATGGGGATTTACAAGAAGAAGTTTACATGAGGTTTCCAACAGGTCTATCTCCTCCTAGTCCTAATCATGTGTGCCTTCTCAAAAAGTCTTTGTATGGCCTTAAACAAGCTTCCCGGCAATGATATGTCCGGCTTGCTGTGCCTTAAGCTTCAAAGGCTATTCTTCTTCCATGAATGACTATTCCCCATTTTTTAAACGACAAGGCAATTTGACATCTATATTGCAGCATATGTGGACGATATTCTCATTAGTGGGAATGACTCCGTCGAGATTTTAGGGCTTAAATCATTTTTGTAGACAGAATTCAAAGTGAAAGACCTAGGAAATCTACATTATTTTCTAGGCATGGAGATATTACGAGAGAAAGAAGGCATAATTGTGTGTCAAACGAAATTCACCTTAGATTTGCTGAAGGAATTTGATGTTGCAGCAACTCCTCGTGTGTTTTCCCCATTAGAACCATCTTCAAACTTCATTTAGATACAGTCCCTCTTCTTCCAAATCCTACTGTATATCGACATCTTGTGGATAAGTTGAATTATCTCACACATACACGGCCTGATTTGTCATTTGCAGTCCTCAAGCTCAGTCAATACATGCAAAGCCCTCGTCTTTATCACTTCAATGCAGCTCTCCGAGTATTGCATTACCTCATACTAGATCCAAGGCGGGGAATTTGTCTTGCACTCTCAACCCTCTCCCAATGTAGTTGCCTTTTGTGATGCTGACTGGGGCTCTTACCCTAAAACACGGTGTTCTGTGAGCGGATTTTATATATCCTTTGGTGGCTCTCTCATCTCTTAGAAGTCTAAAAAGCAAGACTCCATCAGTCTCTCCTCTGCCGAAGCAGAGTACCGTTCAATGCGTCGAGTTGTCGTAGAATTAACTTGGCTCACCCGTTTACTTGAAGATCTCTCCATCTCTCCCTTCTTATCAGTCCCCATTCTCTCCGATAGTAAAGCAGCCATCAATATTTCCTGGAGCCCCATTTTTCATGAACGAACCAAACATATCAAACTTGACTGCCACTTTGACCGGCAACAGTTCCTCTCCGATCTCATTACCCTTTCTTTCGTTCCTTCCTCTTCTAAGCTAACCGATTTGTTCACCAAATACCTTCCCACAATTCCATTCTATACAAGTTGGGGGTAACTTCTTTACCCTCCAACTTAAGGGGGGATGTTGAAAAGAAACCCTCTAATTTTCACTCAATTGATTGGAGAAATAAGAGAAACGGAGAGTCAATCGAAGAAGAAGAGGACATAGGGTTTCAGACAGAACATGGGTCTTCGGAGATATCTAGAAGTGGTAAGGATTTATTTGCACACTTAGACCTTACACGTGAAGCTCCCTCAGCAATTGATATGGTATATGATGGATTAAATCCTAACCGTCCAGATTAGAGTGAATTCATTAAATTACCATATTGTTCTCACATGGGTGAGACGTGTGACTAGGCATTGTAAAGAATAATAGTGGTTAGTTAGTTTTTCCCATAACTTATAGAATTTAGACAAGTGTATAGCTCTTTATTCTTTCTAGATAGAATAATTTGTATACATAGATTGATGATTTCACAATGGAATACAACAGAGGAAATTCCTAAAATTGTCTTCTTCTTTTTACAATCTTACATGTTTTCATTTAACGGAGGCTAACTGAACGTGCTATCTAGGGGTGACAAACGGGGCAGGGCGGATATGGACGGGATGAAAATGGATAATGCGAAAACGGATAAATGATCTGACTCGATGCATATTTAATACGAATAAAAAAGTTTAATCTACGGATAATATAGATATCCATATTATCCATGGCTTCTTGAATATGATCATTTTTGGGAGAATTCCTAGTCTCCCAAATTTAAGGCTTTACAAATGTAAAAGTTAAACTCATTGGTTATCCATTTTCTAAGTGGATAATATGGTTCTTATCCATATTTGACACGTTTCTAAAAAGTTCATTATCCAATCTATTTTTTAATGGATAATATGGGTGGATAACTGTTTTTATTTAACCACTGTTAATAGCTTTTCAACACAAGCACCGCAAATTTTGGAGAAATATTTGGCCAATAAACTTAAATTCCCTTTTTTTGTTTCCCATTCGGTGGCTGATAGCCATTTTGAGTTAAATTTAATACTACTAGCAACAACTTATTTTGAGCTGAGCTCTTTGTAACGACCCGACCGGTCATTATTTTGAGCTCTTTGATATCGGGGTCGGTCGAAAATTGGAGCGGGTCCGTAATGTCAAATGTGACTTGTGTGCAAAATTTGATGTCAATCAGACGTGATTTGATAGGTTTCGGCGTCGGTTGTTGAAGTTTCAAGTTTCAAGTTCATCGAATTCGAATTGAGGTGTGATTCGTCGTTCGATGTTGCTATGTGTGTTTTGAGGCCTCGAGTAGGTTCGTATTATGTTTTGGAACTTGTTGGTATATTTGGACGGGGCCCCGAGGCTCGGGCGTGTTTCGGATCATTTTCCTTCATGTTTTCATTGCTGATGAGCTATTGGTTCTGGCATTTCGCACCTGCAATTGATATCGCGTAGGTGCGATGGCCGCAGATGCGAGCCAAGCAGCGCATATGCGAGATTTCATTGAGGAGTGGAAGTCCACAAATGTGGAGGTAATTACGCAGAAGCGCGATCGCAGGTGCGGTCATGGCCATCGCAGAAGCGTCCATCTCGCAAATGCGAGTCCTTTTCAGCAAAAGCGAGAGTCGCAGATGCGACCTATTGTCTGCAAATGCAGAAATTGCTGGGCAGAAGCTATAAATGGAGGTTTTGGTTCTTTCTTCATATTTTAAGATGTGGGACTCGGATTGAGGCAATTTTTGGAGCAAATTTTATCACAAGGATTGGGGTAAGTATTCTTTACTCAGTTTTGATTATATTTCATGAATCTATCTTCATTTTTAGCAATTGGTTGATGAATTAAAAGAGAAATTTGGGGGTTTGGCCTAAAGTTTCATAATATGAATTTTTGAGTTTTGATCAACGATTTGGAGTCGGAATTGAGTGAAACTAGTATGGTTGGACTCATAATTTAATGGCTTATCCGATTTTATGAGTTTTTTTGGATTCCAAGGGTGCGGGCCCGGGTGTGATTTTTGGCCGGATTTGGGATTTGACTTAGGATTCGATCTTTATCATTTGCAATTGTTTCCTTGGGCTTTATCTGATGTATTTGAGTTATTTTTGGCTAGTTTTGAGCCGTTCGGAGGTCTCTACGCGCGTGATGGCATTCTTGGAGCATCGCTTGGCTTGCTCGGTGTTGGAATTGGCTTGTTTGAGATAAGTAACTCTTCTAAACTTAGTGATGAGGGTATGAAATCCCGAATTATGTGCTATGTGATTGGTGTTGAGGTGACGCACATACAAGGTGACGGGCGTGTGGGCGTGCACCCTGTGAACTGTGACTCTGTTGTTTCCAGGGCACTGAATAGTGGCCCTATTTTGTTGATATCTGTGTTTTTACCATGTTATAAAGTAAACGAGCTGTACATCATGCTAGATATCATGTTTAGGCTTTAAGCTGATATTGTTGGGACCCATAGTGGTCGTTTCTTGCTGTCATCTCATTGATTTTATTGATATTTCGTACTCAGTCACATTCATACATTCATATCATATCTCAGTCTTAGTTTTTAAATATTGATACATCATATCTTTGTTCCGGGTTAGTTTTCATGACATTGTGAGCCTGTGGATGAGACTGGAGAGATTGATGACTGAGTGAGGCCACTGGCCTAATTGTGAGGTAATTGATACTATAGCACGTGAGTTGTCCGTACAGCACGTGAGTTGTCCGTGCAGCACGTGAGTTGTCCGTGCGGATTCTGATATTGATACTATAGCACGTGAGATGTCCGTGCAGATTATAGTGCCTGGGCTGAAGGAGCCCCTCCGGAGTCTCCATACCCCCAATGAGCGCGGTTGATTATCTTGAGGGATGGATCTTCCCTGGACATGGATCTTGTCTGAAGCATTTATATACCTGGAGATGGATCTTCTCCATGGGGCCGGATTGGCCTTCCTGGGTACTGAGTGACTAATGGTCAGTGATATATATATTCCGGGATGGATCTTCCCTGGGCCGTATGGGCCATATACAGTACCGAGTGGTTGAGCATAATGAGTGAAAAGCGTGAGACAGTGAGGTTGAGTACTCTGAGAGTCTCAGTACATGATTCATCTCTGAGATACATGGCATTGGCATGCACACATGAGATACATGCATAGAGATGCATTTTTCCTCATGTTGTACGATATCACGTCATTCATGACTTTTTACACACATTAATATGTGGTCATAGAGAGGTATTTCACACTTGCTATCATGCTATCTGAAAATAAAATATCTTATTTATTGCGAAAAGGATTTTTTTTTTTTTTTGAAAAATTACAGTTTCCAAATTATCTCATACTTTACGACGGTTTCGGTAAAGGATTTGAGTTTTCACTGATATTCTTGAAAAGTGGAACTATTTTCGAAAATCTGTGAAAAGCTGAGCATTTTATCGCTGAGTTACTTCCTTATTTATATATGCTCTACGCTATTATGAACTGCTACTGGTTATTGGTGTTGGACCCGATCTATGTTCCAGCTCGTCACTGCTTTCAACCTAAGTTTATGTTTGTTACTTATTCAGTAAATGAGGTCGGTTGTACTCATACTACACTTCCTGCACATTACGTGCAGATTTCGGATGTCGATGTTGCTGTGTTCGATGGTTGCTGGATTTGAACGCGTACCTGCGTCCCTGTTGTAGCTGCCTGCTGTTCATGGTAGCCTTAGTTTTGTAAAACTCTGTTTATGTACTTTTAAAATAGAAGATGTATTTTCTTCATATCAGCTTTGAAAATTCTATTCTTAGAAGCTCATTATTTGTATTATCAGTCCGTGGGGAATGTATAAGATTCAGATAATTCCTTTAATTAATTATTTTATTAAGTTAATTGGAAATGGATTGTTAATTGGCTTACCTAGCGGGTTGAGTTAGGTGTCATCACGCCTAGTGTATTTCGAGTCGTGACACTCTTAGAGATATCATATTAAAAATAGCAATTAAAAAAAGGCAGCCCGATGTATTAATCTCCTTTTATGTGCGAAATCCGGAAAAAGGACAGATCACATTGAATCTTATGTAGGCAATATTATCTTTCATTTTTACAAAAGACTGTTTCGCGGGTTGGATTTGTCGGCAGAAACTTTTATCGTTGCACTAAGAGTCCTTCTAAAAAAAATAGCAAGAACAGAAGAACCAATAGCTATGGATAAGCTAAAGAGATTTATAAAAATATAACAAGAATCAAAAGAGATTAAATTATTAAATCCAGCTACAATTTGGCAAGAGTTTCTTCCAACCAAATTCTTGATATGTCCATTAAATCAGGACTCAAACGAAACATGAGTACACAAAACTCCATCTCGTTCAAACAACCATCTCCATCTAAATCCCCTTCTCTCAACATGCACATAACCTCATCATCTCTCATATTCTTCAATCCCAACAATTCTGCATTCTTTTTCAAACTCTCAAATGTAATGACTTCCCTCTCCTCATCGATTAGCATTCGAAATCCATTGCTTAGCTCTTTCAAGAATCTCTCAGCTCCAAGTTTTTCCACCATTGAAGGGAAAAAATCCTCGAATACGACGTCTCGTCCCAATGTAGCCATTGATATTGGACTAGCTCTTAGAATAAAATATAGAAGCAAGTTAGTATTGGATGTAAATTTTAGGATATGGATATAGATAGATATAGATATACAAATTCAAAGGGATATAAATAGGTGAAGGCTGTAAAGGAAATTTTGGTGGAAAGAGTCCAAGAAAATGCAAACAAAGGAAGGTACAGAACAGAGAAAAGGAAGTTGGTCGCTATAGTTTCCTGGAAGTTGCATGGGAGGGGCACCACTAAATAATTTTTTGGAGGATTCCATGTAATGGAGAGCATTTTCCTTTAAATAAATAAAGTTTTAAATTTGAAGTGCAATTTCCTTAAATATGTGTAGTTTACTCATTTGGTATGGTCACTATTCATCAATTATTTTTGTACCCTGGCTGGGTCGGTGTGTGATTAACAAAGGTGAAGTAACCCTTCAGATGCTCTCTCCGCCCATGCTGAATACTACAGGCCGGTTCTACTGGGTAAGGCCAGGAGCTGATTTGGAGAATCAAATATATAACGTTTTACATCTCCGGGTAAAAGTGACCTACCACAACTAATTGCCTATAGTTATTCTATTTTAATAACCTAAATACGCATTATATAACTTTTTTTTTAATTTCGACCAGATGTCTTCACGTCAAAAAGTCCCACTTTAGGGGGTAAAGCGCTGCCAATCAAAGACGACTTCATGTCCAAGAGTCAAACACAGATCTGTGGTTAAGGATGGAGGAATACTTACCGTCCCGTTATAATATTTGATAGTGAGATAAATAACCTTGTATAATCGGTTAAAACACACTGATAGCTAGTTTGTATTATTTATAAACAAATTCTTTTTTTTTTTTTTTTTTATCAAGAGCACCAGCCACGTCCATTTATTATATTATTTTATTTTTATTCTATGTTTTTGTTAAATTTCCTTTCATTAGATAGACTAACAGATTCCTTTCGTCCTTTAAGCTTTCTTTTAGGAAATACTTTTCTTTTTTTCAATCTAATGTAATTGCCAGGTTATTGCATCAATGCTGTCTGACGGGTATGATTTTATTAAATTTTTTTTTTTTGGTTTCCCACCCGGGGTCCGATACTCACATTGGGACCAGACTAAATTCGGATTCGTGCCGAAAAGTCCCACATTAGGGGGGTAAAGCTTTCCCTAACAAAGGCGATTCTATACCCAGGGACTCGAACCCGAAACTATTGATTAAGGATGAAAGAGTGCTTACCACTCCAACCACAACCCTTGCTGGTAATAATTTTATTAATTAACTCGTGTGGCTGTTGTACTTCTAATAGAAAATAATAATTTTCTCTGAAATATCTATTTAAATCTTAACAAATTCTATCAAGAATATTTGAGGCAATGTTTGAAATCCACATATTATTAAATATTTTAGTATCTGTGCGAGATTGTACAAAACTAGCTTCTTATCTTCTTTTATTTGTCCTTTTATTTTTTATCATGAAAATCTATTAGAGTAACTAGAAATGCCAGCTGTCTAGCAAGCTAATGATTAGTACAAATGTTCTTATCTAATTCTTTCAACTAACCTCATAAAATCTCGAATCTTAATGTTGTTTAGTGGCCTGCTGATCTTTCCAATCATTTTTTTTCTTAGATAATCCTTTTAAAAAAATTATTTTCATGATTGATTATATTAAATGGATATATTAAGAAGTTTCTTCCGTTTCTTATATGGCCAACCAGGAAACTTACAATTACAAAGTCAATAGATTAACATTTTTAAGAAATGTATTTTTCAAGACATATATTGGACTTTGATAATTGAAAGCAAGCCTATAGAAAGTCTTCTATTTTGGATAACTGACATGTCTAAAGCAAGTCATTGGAGTAATTGAATTTTGAGCATACTCTATATAATTCAACTTTGCTCTAATTTTGAGCTTTCACTTCCTATGCACTAATCCTGTACATTAATTTGGTTTTAGTTTCCACCAGTAAAAAGTACTCCCTCCGTCCTAATTTATGTGAAGGTGTTCGGATTTCGAGAGCCAAACGAATTGTTCTTTGGCCGTAATTTTTCATATGCCTTTAAAAATTTTGAATTGTTAATTATTGTGGCTTATAATATTTTTAACTTAAAAATTCTATGTTTAAACGCAGTGAATATTAAGAAATTTGAATCTCGAAAAGAGAAAAATATCACATAAATTAAGACCGATGTTTCGGAATTCATCAGAGGTACCTTGACAAGCCCCACGATGCTTCTGGCAGCCATCATCGCAGAGTTCCAAGCCACTGCACTAGATGGGCATGTAGTCGTAGTAGTCGGCCCAGAATGCCTCTCTTCTTTACTAAAATACTATTTCGGATGAATGGGGAATTACGCCGCTCTTTGATCTGCAGAATAAGGCTTAGGAGCTCTCTCTTTTATGGCAGAGATCTCTCCGTACCAAGAAATTGTATTCCTCTATCCGTAAAGTACATTGAATGTACAGAAATGGCTATAAGGTGATGAACTGCTTCCGACTTCTTCATTCGGTTGGGTCCGTAAATCTAAGAAATGGTTAACGAATGATCCTCCAAACTAAAAGAGCAGCAGCAGGGTACTATGGTTACGGCACCTCCTCCGCCCCGGGTATTATTTCGCGCCGTTCCGTATATGAGCGGATAGACTCCGTAGCCCTGGGATCAATAAGGGGGAACTCTAAAGGGGCTTACGAACGACCGGGCAAAACTTTATTATTATATTATTGCATTTTTCCTAAACTTCATCAAGCCTATCCGCTCATTTGTTAGCACTGTATTAGAATGAGAGGTTTATCACCACATAATTGCAGGAAAGGGGAGCTTGCTCGATTCGCAAATTGGTCTGACTCGTAATTCACTTCCGACCC
>NC_031997.1:2251380-2256380 GCF_001879085.1 Nicotiana attenuata | reverse complement strand
TATTATTATTAAACATCAGAGTCTTCTTTATTGTTGCCAAAAGAAGAAGAACAACTAATTAATTTCCTATTAACTAAAGAAGCAAGAGATGGGCTGCCAGGATGTCCCAAGCGTTGGTGCCAAAGAGAAGCAGGTGAAACTGAAGCGGATAGGCCGACTTTCGAAACATTGGTTGAAGCAACAGAGAGTGGATAAAGAGCGCCAATATTGTCACAGTGGAGCAACGTCGTGTTGGTCTTCATGTCCTTTACAAAAAATCCAGAGTCCGTGAATTCGATGAGACAATCATTATCCCGACACAAACGTTGTATAGACAAAAGATTTTTGGCAAGTAATGGAACATATAAAACATTTTTTAAACGAAGAGGTTTGGAAATAGTAGGCAGAATAGAAGATCCAACAGAAGAGATAGGGAGAAGATGACCATTACCAACCATAACCTTAGAAGATCCAGTATATGGGGTAGACGAGGAGAGAACTGAAGGGTCATTCGTCATGTGCGCGGATGCGCCAGAATCTGGGTACCAAATTGTAGGTTGCACCTCTTCCACGTTCATTGCAGCAAAGGATTTGGGAATATTATTTGCAGCAAAAGAGTGGTTGAATCGATTTCTACACTCCAAGGCAGTATGGTTGAAGCGAAAACAAGAAAATGATTGTTGGTTAGAGTGATTTGAGAATCCTCTGCCCTTGCTATGATTTCCTTTAAAGTTCTTTCCTCGACCTCATCCAAAGGAGCCACCTTTTTCAGTAGAAGCGTGTGAAGTAAATTGATCTTTAGTAGATGCAAGTAAGGCAGTTTGTGCACCATGATCTTCAGTTGGATTTGCATTAATGTGAGCCTCTTCTGTGAGTAGGAGAGGACGCAAAGAGATAAAGGATGGAAGAGTTCCTGTGGCATTTAATCCGGAAACGAAAGTGCGATAAGAGGGAGGCAACCTTTGTAGAGCTTGAGTGACTAGATCTCCGTCTGTGATAGGTTTTCCGATTGCACGCAAAGAGCAGGCAATTGAATGTAATTGTTGAAGATAATCTTCCATGGAAAGAGATTCTTTCCTGAAATTTTGGAATTTTGACTTAAGATGAATAGCAGAGGAAGATACTTGATCCAAGTACAATGAGGTTAAAGTATCCCACGCCTCTTTAGAAGTCTCACAGGCATAGTTTAATAAGGTATCAAGTACCGAGGGTGATAATGTTGCATTAATCCAGCTTAATGCAATTGTATCACATTTAACCCATAGTTGATATTCCTCATGAGTTGATTCAGGACATGGAATAGATCCATCAATAAGAGAAAGAAGATTGTGACTTTTGAATACTGTTGAAAGAACTTTCTTCCATGTGAGATAGTTAACATAAGTTAACTCTATTGGAACAAAACCTTTGATGTTTGAAATAGTTGGAGGTGGAACTGGTAGACCAAGAGAAGAAACAAAGGTCGATTTCATAGAGGAGGAAGCCGTGGTGTCGCCTTGCTCTGATACCATGATGAAAGAGAAGTTTTGAGAGACAAAGACTAATAGTAGAGAAGAGTTTGACAATGCCAAAGCTGACCGTTGGCTGCTTCCTGGCTTTGTATTTATATTAGCAAGTTACAATTGAGATAACAACAAATATATACAAAACGTGTACAACTATACTAGGTTGTTATGCATATCTAGAGTCCTACAACTTTACAACATTATCACATCCTAACACTGATGTCCAAACCATGCAGTCAATTCTATCTGGATATGCATAGGCTGCACATGAACAGTTATTCAGACAACACTTTTCGCAGTTCTGAGCACCATTTTGATCATACAAATATGTGTAGTGATCAGGCAGTTTCATATCACTCAGCTGCAAGAACTTGCATTTTTCGATCCCTTTGGAGCTACGCCAACTGTAATGATTTCACATAGAAGTTTAGTGCGCCTCACACAGCCAGTCGTCCAATTTCCTCTGCTCCATTCCTCAGTTGATTTTGGTATATATCCTCTCAAGCAATCACAGAATGGAGACTTATTATTATCACAAACGCCATAAGGACCACAAGTTCATAAATATCACATGGGATTATCGTAACAGTCTAGCCCACTAGTGATATTGTCCGCTTTTGGCCTAGGTCCGCACGGCATTAAAACGCGTCACTAGAGTCTAAGTTTTGTCTACTTATATATCCAGCATCTCTCCCATATTTTGTGGATGTAGGATTCGCCTAGAGTGTTACATACACCCCCTTAGAGACTCAGCGTCCTCAGGTAAGGTTTGTCCCACCACTGTTCAAGTTCAAGGTTGCACGCAGAATGACTCTTATACCATAGTCAATCAATACTCATATGAAATATTTTTAAAACAGTACATGTCACAATTATCTAGTCCTTCCCAAGTTACTTTCCACACATTCAGTTCTTCTTTCCAGAATGTAATCTGCAATAGTCCTAATGGTTTAAGCACCATGATCGTACCATAGGAATTGGTGAATGTTTTGAAACTGAGAATGGTAGATCCTTGTTGCTTATCTGATACTATATTTATACCACTTGCATACCCATTGTCCACCTCTCCAGTAAGGCCTTGAGTAATTTGTCTAAGTGAAGCCTTGAGGTGGCATTTCAACAGAAAGTCCAGCAATATACTTTCCAGGCGACGGGTCTAGAGGCGGATCCAGAATTTGAACTTCATGGGTTCAGATTCGCAATCTACCACTTCCCATCTCATTTAATAGTTTCAAAATTTATTATTTGTACATATTTTATGAGTTTTTGGGCAAAAATATAGGGTATGAGCGGAAGATATAGGTTCAGATGAACCCATAGTCTCTACACTGGATATAAGGCTGTATTCTGGGCCAGGCCCGGGCCTAAACGGGCCGGGGCAAACGATCCCGGGCTTAGGCGGGCCGGTCTTTGGCGGTCCCGGGCCTAACGGTCCTGGGCTTCACGGTCCCAATGGGTGGAACCAGCCCACAACGGTTCTAAGCCCACATGGTCCCGGGCGAAATGGGCCGGGCTCACGGGCCTAAACGGGTCTAACGGGCTTTTTCATTCCGGGCTTTTTTTTAAATTTTTTTATCTAAAGCAATTTCTTGTAAACTATATATGTATATACTAATATAAATTGCTTATATATAGCTATATAAATATATATAGTATATATAATATATATTAAAGTTTGCATTTAAAAAGTAAATTAACAAAAAAATAGTAAAACTAAATTTTCATGCATAATAAATTAATAATACTTCAAATTAATCTAACAAACTAAAACATTAAGCATAAATACTTCTAATAATTTTAAAATAACACAAATTGTCGAAAAATCTTAAATACGAATTTCCGGATGACGCTCAAGACAATACTTTATATGCCTCCTTAAACTGTATGTGCCAGACCCTGAACGAAAATTTAAGACTTGACCACAGTTCTTGCACTTTAATTTCTGACCTTCTTCATTTTCTTCTAGCACCTCAAAGTGTTGCCAAACAAATGAGCACAAATAAACTTGAAGCTCATTTAGATGTGAAGTATCATCAATATTATCACCTTGAGAACCTCTAAACTCCGTCCAAGAACTAAGTGCTTTTAGGCCCGCAGGTCTTTTAGACGATTGTGAACTAGACGAAGTAGGAGTTGGAACATTTGGCCTAGCATTATCTAAGGCTTGTTGATAAGCATTATAAATTGTTTGAGCATTTATTTTAATTGAGGCTTTTGCATCTGCAAGTGTAGCAAATTCCTCTTTTGAAAGATCTAAAGCCTTATAAATATTTGAATACCAAAAGTGAGGACCTCCTAATTTCATTGTAGGATTTAACATGGCAGCAACACCATAAATAGGGGGGATAGGGAAAAAAATATTTTTAAACTTTTCTTTCATTACATTTATAGCAAGTTGATAAATTTTTCCACCCTCTGAAAAATCAACAAACAAATCACATAGTGCTGCAATATAAACTAAACGGTTTGAAATAGTAGGATAATATTGCCCAGACAATTCATTTGTAGCTTGATGAAATTGGTGTAAAAAATCTATAAGAATTTTTACATTATTCCAATCTTGATTTGTAAGGATTTCATCATCATTCTCACCACCAACACGAGCATTAAACGTTGCATTAATTGGGTTTCTATATTCATATGCAACTACTAAACTTTCGTACATATAATTCCATCTAGTCGGACAAGCTTTAGGAACCTTTCTTTCTCTAAGGACAAATTCATCGCATTTTTTAAAATACTCTCTAAGTCTACTTCTACGGTTTGAATAAAAAAGCCAATTAAGAGCCATTTTAACCTTTTCAATTTCTAAATTTAAAATTCTCATACCATCACCGACGATTAAATGGTAAATATGACAAACACATCTAACATGGAAACAATTGCTAAATGCAGGTTTTAGTGTTGTTGTAAGCAAGCCTATAGCATTAGTGTTACTGGAAGCATTATCCATAGAAATTGCCATTATTTTATCTCTAATGCAAAAATTTCTACAAATATCTGCAACAGTGTTAGCAATAAACTTACCTGTGTGACGTGAATTAATTATTCTATAAGCAATAATGCGTTTTTGCATTATCCACTCCTCATCTATCCAATGACTTGTAACAGTTAGATAATCACAGTCATTATTACTTCTACCAATATCAGTAGTAATAGCAATCCGACAATTTATATGAGTAAATAAATACCGCAAATATTGTTCATATTCATGTTTATATTTATAAATATCGCTCTTTACGGTTGCGCGAGGCCAACCTTTATAAGTAGGATTAAAAAACTCTTCTAATATAATGCACAAAGTGAGGGTTAGAAGGAAAACTATAGGGTAAGCACATAACGGTAACCATCTTTGCTAATTCTTCACGATCTTATTTGGATCGTAATATAAAATCCACCGGTCACAGTGTTAATCCTGGTTGAACTAGATTTGAACCTGTACTAGGGTTAACCGTAGTATCTACACTTGTCCCCTCTGCTGCGCTTTCATTTGAAAAAAATTTAGCTTTATCTCTA
>NC_031997.1:2250534-2251280 GCF_001879085.1 Nicotiana attenuata | reverse complement strand
ATAGATGGGGGTGTGTTGGGGATGATCATTTGTGGAGTTCAGTGGTTCGGGAATCAGTAGTGGGGTGTTGTTCGAAATGTGGCATGTGTTGCAGTGGTGATGGCGAGCGGATTGGTTTTGTGGTTTTGGGATGTTTTGTGGAGGTGTAGGATTTGGAGCATTGACATCCGGGGTAGTGAGGGAAAATGATAAGTTTGCCAAGTTCCGAACTTAGTCCAGTTCTTCCTTAAATTTCAATAACTTTTGTTCAAGCTGGGAGGCACTTTCCTTGGAAACCTGAATACCCTGAGAAGTCTCTACCCTTTCAACCGAGCTCTCCTTCCTGATGTTGCTCAAGTCTTCCATTTTTCCCTTGTTCTTGCTTCTGATAGGACTCGGAGGAGGAGGAGGTGGAGGGCCCTTAGATCTTGTGGAGTAGGATAATGATGCCAGAGTGCACGAACTAACCTTTTAGGGAGGGGAATAAAACAAAAGTCAAAACAAAAAGGTAACAAGTCAGTAAGGATTATGAGAAGAAAACATTGCAATATTTAAACACATAGTACAAGAATATAAACCGTGTCCTAATTTGGGTGCCTCGTTGTGCCCGAGGTAGGCCTAGCGACAAGTTGATTTGGAGAACTTATAATGCCAAAAGCCTCATTTTATTGATAACAAATAAGACGAATCCCAAAACGACACCAAAATAGCAGAAATAAAATGTCACTAATGGTCGTGGGCCTTATTACATTAAAGCAAAAGAAAGA
>NC_031997.1:2244430-2248672 GCF_001879085.1 Nicotiana attenuata | reverse complement strand
AAAATTATATCCAAATCCATTTGAATGGGTTCAATACTTGTAACAAAAGGAAATCAGTTATGCACTTACCCAAATTAATTAGACACTAGCCATTTGAATTTCAATTCCATGCTCAAATGATCTTATTCCTCTATTTATTGGTGCGTTCCTAAGCATTACTAATGGTGAAAATTAAAACAGCAGCATGGATCGACCTTAACAACAGCAACTTGATTAGATGACTTCCTTTAACACTATGTATGAATAGGTTAATAGTCCCAATTCAGAACAAACCAACGATTTTAAAATTGGTTCAAACTAACATTATTCATTCAGGGAATTCATGCCTCTAGGACCAAATTATGGAGGTTATTACTAAAGGCTGCTTACTACGCCAGGACTTAACATACATAGGAGTTCGTATATTCAAACTCTAAGCTATAACTACTACAGGAGTCCAACTACATTTCGTTGAAGCTACAGGTTTAGAGGAAAAGAATTCAAACCCAGAGTTCAACAGTCCAGCTAATACAAATAATTTTTAGTCTATTAAGTACAAACAAGCAAAACATTTAAACAACATCAATGAACTTAAACGTTGAGTACATAGGTTAGAAATTGAGCTAAATAAAATCTCATTCTTCAGTCATCATATTGATTCATTCTTCAGTTTACAATCATCAAGGTCAAAGCTGTGTACCTGGAATTCGAATAACAAAACAGAGGAGAGGATGAAATCAGCAGCAGTAATAAGTAGAACTCAAACGACAGCCCAGAATGTTAGTTCAACAGCCCAGAAAAGTTTGAAACCAAGCAGACCCAAGCAATCAACTACAAATCACTTGAAATGCACTCAGATGAACTCGAAATGCTCCAGAAATAGGCTCAGCAATCAGGAAATGTTTAAATAAATCCCAAACAGCATCAAATTATCTAAACTGAACCCAGAAATCAACTACAAACAACCACTAAACCACCAGCTAGCTCAAACTACTCATATTCAAAAATAATTGAAAGTGATCTAAGAATAAGCAATGAAACAGTAACTTTTTCTTGAGTTTTTGGTTTTTTTATTTGTTTTTTGTTTGGTTTTTCTTTGACGAAAGTTAAGATCTAAGAGGAGTTTGGATCTAAATTTGAATTTTCAGATCTGTGGAACTTGAAGATATTTTTGGGGGGGAAATTTAGAGCTGAAAACTTGTGACTTTAAGGCACTAAAGGGTGCCTTATATAGGCAAAGCTAAGGGGCCTATCGGATTTTATATTTACCCCCTATAGTCCCTATTTAACTTGCATTTTTGCTTAAAAGTCCCTAAAGAACTGACATCTTTTCCAAGTTATCCTACTAAGTTTCCTAGAATTCTAAGTTGAACCCCATTCTAGAGTGTTCTAGAGCTTCTCATTCAGTTATCAAAGATCCCCTATTCTGCATTGCCCCATCTACCCTTGACTTAACTTAAGAATTGCCAATCCAACCCTATCCCCTAACCCTAGTCTACAAACTCCAATCAGCCTTGTCAACTGACCAAACAACCACACCAAACTAGGGATCAATCAGTTGTATCCAAACATAGTTTAAAATTTGAGCTAACTACTCTAATTAATTTAAATTGGACTTTTATCTCTAAATGAACACTAATTATCCTATGGTCAAAACAGTGAATTAGGCATTAACTAACAAGTAAAAGTGGAACCTAAAGTATAATTCATGTCAAACAAAAAGTCATGCACAGAATCGAAATTAAACTATTTGATAAAAGCAAAACTATAGAATTAACCAGTGAATTAAACTGACAATATCAAAAATTAAAACAAAATTTAGACTCTAAATCAGAAATCATGTACACAGACTCAAACAAACGAAAATCAAACTAGAGCTCAAGAATTACAAAATCAATTCAACAAGAAAAAGAAAAGAATAGAAACTCACTTATTCGACTTAAAAAATCCGGCTAACTCTCACAGCTCAAATCCGACCAACTCCGGTGAGACTTGAGCGTTATTGCTGATGAATTCCTTATGAGGAAGATGAGAGAATCACATGGTGTGAATTTGACTAGATTTGGGAATTTAGAGTTTTGACCGGACACTTCAAATCGATATTCGAAGAGTTCCGGTGAGATTTGAGGGACGGGGTTTGGGGGGTTTGATAGAGGAGGACAAGTGGTTCTACGGTGTTAATTTGGTGGTGAACGGAGAAAGTTGAGTTTCGGCCGGAAAACTTTGGTTGAAGATTCGACGAGTTTGGGTTGGGTTCGAGGGAAACGGGTTGTGGATCTGTAACGAGGAGGAAGAGAGGAATAAGGGGTGTAATTTTGGTCGGAAATGGAGGTCGGCCGCCGCCGTGAGGCGATTTTCGGCGGCGGAGCACGACGGCGTTACAGATTTTATTTTGGGGGTGAAAAGAGAGAGACGACATGGGGGGGGGGGGAGGGTGGGAGGGGGAGGGGGGTAATCCGACATTTAATATAAAAGTCAGATTAGTTCCCAGCCATTGGATCAGGGATCCTCGACGGCTGGGATTTAAGACCATCGAAACGGGGTCGTTTGGTTATGTAACGGGGTGGGTCGAACTTGGTTTGGGCCTGGACAGACGGGGTTGGGTATGGACGGATTGGGCTAAATTTATCAATTAAAATGGCCAGTTCTGGGTCTTTATTAGGCAGCCCTCTTTTCTTTTGTTAGTTGTTTTCTTTTCTTTTTCATTTTGTATTTATTATTCAATTATTATTTATATTTATTAAATGCCAAATCAACAACTAAAAACCCCAAAATAACTCCTAAAATTATATTACTCAATTTCCAAATACCCTAATTCCTAATTAAACACAATCTAAGACAAATTAAAACTAATAATGCAAAAAGACCATTTTTGTTATTTTCTTTATATTTAAGCAATTCTAACTACTACTTAACCCTAAAATGTGAAATTAAACCTTAAACAAATGCCAAGTGTATTTTTGTATACTTTTCATATGAACTAAAATGCACAAATAAAATGCAAACAATTAACATAAAAACCCACAAAATCTCAAAATAATGAAAGAAATTATTTTGTTTGAATTTTGGGAATAATTCATATAGGGCAAAAATCACGTGCTCACAGCTGTCCCTCTTTGCTCGGAAACATGAAGAGTTTTCGTGCAAAGATAAGTGAGCGGAAACGAGCAATTTTTGCCCGTTCGAATACTCCGTGTGAAGCATTTTGAAAACCGTCTGACCGAACCCTGCTTCAAAGGTTGCCTACATATCCTTGGCACAAAAGGAGTCAGGTCAGTGTAGTTCGGGAAGGTTTGGTAGCTGGGACTACCAGGAGCTGTGATTTCACTGCTGTTGCTGCTGCTACTGCTCGCTGACCTCCTTATTACACCGTGTCAAAATAAAAAAAAGCTAGCTTAAGCTATGATCTATGAATTACAAAAAGGGTCCTATCTATGTCTTCAAACTTGCTCTTGTGTTGCCTTGAACTTGTATTCTTCCGATGGAGTTCTTGCGTTGTTGCCTTGAATTGTGGTCAGAGATGTTTCGCTATTCCTCCGAGTGATGCTTGACTGCTAAAATTTGAAATATATGCCTCTATTCTCCAGGCGGGCTCCTGATTGCTGACAGTTGAAAAGTATTCCCTTGTTCTCCAGGTGGGCTCCTGATTGCTGAACTTGAAAAGTATTCCCTTGTTCTCCAGGTGGGCTCCTGATTTCAACAAAATAGACAAACAAAGAAAATTTTCTGCCCCAGTTTGCTGGGCGCATCGTGTTATCCAATATCAAAACTTGAACGCTAAAATTTGATTTGTACTTCCCTTGTTCTTTAGGTGGGCGCCTAATTGCTGAAACTTGAAATGTATTCCCTTGTTCTCCAGGTGGGCGCCTGACTGCTGAATCTTGAAATGCATTCCCTTGTTCTCCAGGTGGGCGCCTGATTGCTAAATATTGATATGCATTCCCTTGTTCTCCAGGTGGGCGCCTGATTGCTGAACTTGAAGTGTATTGCCTTGTTCTCCAGGTGGGTGCCTGACCGCTGAACTTGAAATGTATTCCCTTGTTCTCCAGGTGGGCGCCTGATTGCTGAAACTTGAAATGTATTTCCCTTGTTCTCCAGGTGGGCGCCTAATTGCTGACACTTGAAATATATTCCCTTGTTCGCCAGGTGGGCGCCTGATTGCTGAAACTTGAAATATATTTCCCTTGTTCTCCAGGTGGGCGCCTGATTGCTGACACTTGAAATATATTCCCTTGTTCTCCAGGTGGGCGCCTGATTGCTGAA